>NW_028291892.1:0-29305 GCF_963383615.2 Lipophrys pholis | reverse complement strand
CCCAACCCCAACCCCAACCCCAACCCCAACCCCAACCCCAACCCCAACCCCAACCCCAACCCCAACCCCAACCCCAACCCCAACCCCAACCCAACCCCAACCCCAACCCCAACCCCCCAACCCAACCCCAACCCCAACCCCAACCCCAACCCCAACCCCAACCCCCCTGTATTAATATCAATGATAATCAATTTCATTAAAAATAAACAATAAAAATAATTTGCTAATTATGTTTCTAAATAATAATTAAAATATTTCCCAATGATTTTTCAATTATTTTAATAAGCTGAAATTAATTTAATTATATAAAAATGCATAAAAGAAAATTAAAAAAAATTTATAAAAAGTGAAACAAATGATAACGCCCAAATAAAAAAGATTATACAAAAATTAAAAATTTAATCAAAATAATATGCTTAATATCAATTTTCTAAAAATAATTTAACTATTTTATTTAATTTAAAAATTTCTAACATCATAATATGTTAATCTTATTTAAATTAGAAAAATATTATTTAAATAAATTTAAGAGATGTTCAATTTAAAATAATAAATAAAAATCTTAATTCTTAAATAAAATTTAAATTAAAAAATATTTAAGTCTATTTTATTCATCAATAAAAGAAAAATTAAATATTCAAATTAAATAAAATTAATTAATAATTGAATAATTTTTTTATTATTTAATATTTTAATAATTTTAAAAAATAAAGATTATTTTAAAGTGAATTTTATATTTAAGTAAACAGTTTTTTAATTTATTCATAATAAAAAAACTAATTTCATTAATAAATTCATTTAAGTAAATATAAATACATAATAAAGATATTTAATAAAAAGCAATGATTTAATTGATTAAATTCAAATAAAAAACTAAAAGTTTATTGTATTAAAAATTTTAACGTAGAAATATGTTTAATATTAAGTTAAAATTTAATACATTTCAAATTTCAATTCCCATATTAATTAGAATAATTAAAATTAATATTAAAGGTAGGATAATTTGAATTAAATTTTGGATAGAAATTTTAATTATTTACAAAGTTAGCATCAATTGCAAACAATATAAAAATTTATTTTTAATATGATAAAAATTAATAAATTCTATTATAAAATTTTTTTATTAAATTTAGTGGTAAAATTTCGAATTAAAATAAATAAATTTCTACAATGAAAATATAATTTGCAAATGCATAAATAAATTTATCAAAAGTTAACTTCAATAATCTAATTGGATTAAAATAAATACTGTACTCTGAAAATAATATATAAAATTAAAAATAAAATATAATAGAAAAAGCAAAATATATAAATTACGGCATGCAAAGAAATATTTTTTGGGGTTTGGAATAAAAAAATCTTTATTTTGTCAAACAGTAAAATTTATGTCTTTGAAAATAAAGAACAAAAATATTATTCATAAGTACTCATAATCCATGGAATCAAATAAATTCATTTTAAATAAGGATATTAAAATGTGTTATAAATAAATAATCATAGTAAATCTTATAATATAGCTTTTTAGAAAATAAATACTGCATAAAAATGGTTGAAAGAATTAAAATTAATAAGTAAAATATATTAATAATATATATCTCATAAAAAATTATAATTTAATATTGATTTTGATTTATAATTTGATAAACTATCAATTGCTCTTTATCAAAATTATAAATAAAAGCCTTTCATATAATTAATAGTTAATCAGCCAAACATTAAAATAAGCTATAATGATTATCAAATAATCACTCAAATCAATATTAATTTTTTAGAATTAAAAAATGATTAAATAGATTTTATAAGAACAAAATAAAAAAAATAATTGTTTAGATTAAAATTATAAATGTAAAAATAAAATAGATTTAATGATAAATTTTAAAATTGTGTTTAATTAGTTTTGAAGGATTTATAATATATTTATAAACCTAGTTTAATTATCAATTTTTATAAATTTATTAATATATAAAGTAAATAATTTACTAATAAAACAGAATCTAAATAGATTTAAATTTAAAAATAATAAATAAGTAAAGTAGTTTTATAAAAGAATAATAAAAATATATTAAAAATAAATTTAAATTTTTCACACTTCAAAATTTTTTTTTAGAATATAAAAAATAATATTTTTTTATTTTCACTCGCAATTTAAAAAATAGAAATTTATTTACAGTATACAAATTTAAAAATGTATATGTAGGGCCTAATAAAGAATATAAAATTATTTGATTGCACAAATTATCCATTCACAATTAATAATAAATAGTAATATATAAATTAATAAAACTAAATCTTGGGATTAGTCGACTAGAAATAAACATAATCTATTCTTCAAATTATTTATTAATAAATATTTTCATAAAAAAGTGTTATTACTAATGTTAAAATAACAAAAATGCGATTAAATATATATTTACAGCCAATAATGAGAATTATAGATTATGTAAATGTTCAAATCTTATAAATAATATATTATCCTTAATATTTTTTTTATATTATTTCAAAATAATATAGAAACTAAAATTTTATAGAAAAAAAAGAATAATCTAAAAAAAAATATTATTTAAATTTAGGAAAATAAAAAATATAATAAAATATTTAAAATTATAGCTTTAACAATATCAAAATTTAATTTTTAAATCCTGAAATAATGTTAATGAGTTCTCCACAAAAGTAAGTGGGATTTGTATTTGAAGTATCTAAACTTTTAGTGACCAATTCATATAATTTATCATAAAAACGAATCATTTGTAGTAAAAAATTTATTGAATTATGGATGTCTAATTTGAATTTCTAATTTAATTAAATTATGATAAAATATTTCAAAAAAAAATAAAAGTAACTTTCAAATAAATTTAATATATTAATTTCAGTCTAGATGATTTATTTTGAATAATAATATAATTTTTTATAGAAATAAATTTAAATTAAAAATTAAATCAAAATTAATATAAAATTTTCAAATACTGAAATAAATCTTAATAAAAATAAATATTTTTGCTTGATGCAAATACTAACAAATAATATTCTTTTGATGATGGATTAGATTATATCATATTCATTAATATAAAGGATAAGAAATATTTGTTACACCAATTTTATTATAGATAAAACTTTAAAGTTTAATTTTTAATATTACTGAAATTAAGAAACTTAAAATTAAATTATAATTAATGAATCTGGATTTAAATTATTCTTTGTCTAAGTTTAAATAATCAAAATTTATTTTTAATTTTAAAGATATTATGGCTTTCTATTATAAATATTAATTTTTATAGTATAAATAAAATTGCATTATTGAAAAAATCATTTATTGAATAATTAATATGCAAATCTTAGAGATTAATTAAAAACAAATTTTTATTATTAATAATCATCATTTATTTAAAATAAAAATAATAATTTAATTAATATTAATTAAAAAAAATTACTTTTGAATAATTTTAATTTCTAATTTTAGATTGATTTCATGTTTTCTTTAGTGAAATTTTTTAATATTAAAAGTCCAAAACAAAATTAAAAAATTATATCTTATAAAAAATAATAAGTAAATTTAATTACTATTTAAATAAAGAAATTATTATTTTATTAAAATATAACAAATATGCATAAATCTTTAATTTTGGGAATTAAATAAATCAATTACCATAATAAATTTTAAAACTAAATTAAAAATCAAATAAGATTTATAAATTAATTAAATATAAATTTTTATAAGGCAATTATAAGGCATCATTGATTTTGACATATAATAAACAATAAAAGAAATTTGCTTTTCCCATTTAATATTCATTTATAAAAGATAAACAAAGTGCATATTAAAATCTATATTTCATGTATTTATTCTAAGCTATCTCATGGTGATTTTATTTATCTAACTAAATTAATTAAATATAATAATGAAAAATATTAAATCTATTTAAATTAATAATAATAATAATAAATATAATAAAAAATCTAATAAAAATAAAACTATTTATAATTTATATTATATTTTGAAGGTTTTAAATTTATTATAATAAAAGACTACAATAAATTAATTCCAGTATTAAATATAAATATTAACAAATCAAATTTAAAAATAATGCGTAAAGATAATTTATTTAGTTATATAGTTAATGGATAAATATAAATGTATTATTTTAATATAAGAATTAAAATTTGGGAACCAGTGATAGTGAATCTTGCTTTTAATTGTACTTCATAAAAAAATAATATTTTTATTTCGAAAAAGAAACATATTTAAAATTAAATTATTATTTCTACTCAATTAATTCACTGTTTAATTAATTATTTAGCAGATATTAATAATTAATTGGCTAACTAATAATTATAAGAAAAAAGTTTTGTAGACTGTCCTTATTCATTTAAGAATTTATTAAATGTTTCAATTCTCATTGAATAAAAATAAAATAAAATTCATTTAAATAAAAATTAACAGAAATATTTATTTGATTATAAATGTGAATTTGAATAATTATTTGATATTAAAAAGGGAGTTATTAACAAAAGCAAAATAATAAATTTCATAATAATAATTTAAAAATAAGAATATTTTGTATCCAAAATTTATTTATAAAAGATAAATAAAATGAATCTTATATTATTCTACAAAAATATGTAGGCGAGTATTTTAATTAAATCATTTTATAATCCTTGTACTAACTCTAAAATAATAACCTTTTATAATGAATACATATTAATCAATAAAACCAAATTTAAATTACTTATCAAATTCAATAATCATTAATAAGATAATTTTATAATTTAACAATATTAATAATGTTCATTTCCATTATTCTTCTAAAAGAAATAATTCTCATTATGTTATTAGTAATATTAATCAAATAATTTAAATTTCAATTAAATTTAATAAATAACATCAATAGGTACATTCTTCTTTAAAGTAATATGTTATCAATAAAATAGAATTAATTATATGAAGATTTTGCCAGTTTGGTTTTTAAAGAATAATCTTCCAATTCATATAAATTATATTGATAGGAAATAAAATTCTATTATAAAGCCTTATCAAACAATTGAATTATATTTAGATATAAAAGCATAATGTATTTAAATCTTCAAATAGAATTTTAATTCAGACTTTATTTAAATTCCACATATAAAAAAATCACTTTCATTAAAATACAAATAAGAATAAAATATTTAATTAATAATATCAGTAAAAGTAATAAATGAAATATAAAATATAATAATCTTATATCCAAATTGCATAATATAAAATCATACTTAAACATCATTTGAATATTATTATTATAAACATACTATTACAAGATCATTATCATTCAATTAATATAATAATTTATAAACTACAATACTTCCTAACTGTAATAGAATACATTTTGGTGTAAGTTAAGATTTAATTTCTTAGAGATTATCAATAAATAATATAGGATTAACATAACTAAGAATAAAAATAAAGAATAATTAAACTTAAATGAATGTCTAATTATTTCTTGATGTATTGATGATTATATCAGTTATTAATATAGATAAAAACATGTAATAGATATCAAAATTAATTCAAATATACCCAAAATACATAATTCATAATAATTGTATAAAAGGAATAATCATTCGTCAAAATGAATAGTCAACATTACAAATAAATTCCCTTAATCCCAATTAATCACGTAATTTATTATGGTTCTAATTGAAAAAGAATCCATTGATAAGAATTACAATTAATGGATAGAATTGGTAATGGTCTTTTCCTATGAAAATAATAGATTATTAATAAAAGTATTTCTTTTTGAGGAATAGAAGTAATCCTAAAATGAAAATTTTTATGAAGATGAGTGTCTCTTTGAAATATTATTCTAAGTTTATTGTCTTTGAAATTATTAATTAAAAATAAATATCTCCTATTAGTATACTTAATAATTGTTAACTTATAAAACTTTATATACCTAAATTCCCTTAGATTATCTCATTTAAATAAAAATGTTTATTTTGTTTTTAAAATCCTGATTTTTAGAATTCTATTTAGTTCATTATAAGACATGATAAATAAATGTTTAAATTTGCTTAAAGAAAATATGTTTTAACATTAAAAGATGAGAAAATAAAACCATTAGAAATATAATTAAATAATAAATAAATATTAAAAATATCTATTAAAATACTAAATAAAGGATTAAATCAACTAATTACATTCTAATAATAGAATCAATAAATTAAATAAATAAAGAGTTAATATTTTATTAATATTTCAATTAATAATTTAAAATGTTCCATTATTAATAATTCTATTAATGAACAGAATTAACAAATATTTATGTCCCTATTTGATAATATATAGCTTAAGTATTAATTATTTGAGACAAACTAAAAATAAATTATGTTCAGTGTAGACCATATTCTCATCCTAAACACTAAATATGATTAAAAACTATATAACTAAATATTATAAAGTAATTCAAATAAATTCATATAAATAAATACTAAAATAGTAGGTTCAACTACTAAATATTTAGTTTTATAATACCTAAGTATAAATCTTTAATAATTTACATTATGTATCTAATCTCAAATAATAAATGAATTATTAAAATTGTATAAATTATTATCTTCATATAAAGGAAATACTAATACTTCAAATGAGCATATAAAAGTATTCTAAATAACATTTCCTACATTAAAAATAAATACTCAAATCACAACAACATATTTATCAATTTAAACTCAAATAAATCTTTCTCCAACAGGCCTTATCTATAATTATTCAACTTAAAAAGGATTATCTTTTTTATTAGATCATTATCCTTTACAGAATATAATATATCAAATTGTATCAGGTCTTAATATAAGTCCTTTAACATTAATAGGTTAAATACAAAGAAACATAATAAATGATGAAGTTTTTATTTTCCAAATACCTTAATCATTATTATCAGTATTAGGTGGAGGTATAACTGGACTTCTTAGATTCTTAGTGATTATTCCACCAGGCACACCTACTGCTAATCATTTTGTACAAGGGATTTAAATTGGAGTTTAATACTCTATAAAGACTTTATTGAATTCTTATAAAGGATTTATCATGCAACCTATGTCAGTTTATAGAAATTAAGGTTTTATTGCTTCTTCTTTGTAATTTTGTAAAGGATGTTTTAAACTTGTGAAGAGTCCTATTGATGGAGTATTAATCTTTTGTTATAAAACTATTTAAGGAATTAAAAATACTGCTAAGCATAGACTTGATAATAAATTGAAAATAAAGATTAATCCACATGCATTTTATGGCATTGAACATTTTTATAGATAATATAATACTTTAGATGCTTAAGTAATATTAATATTATATTAAATATAGTAAGGGAAATATAAGAATATAAGTTATTTAAAATCATTTTAATTGAAAGGAAGTTTACTAATTATTTCAATCTAGTATTTACTTATAATATAATTAAAGACTTTTTATTTTATTGATGTCATAGATACTAAGACTATTACAAAAATTAATAAATATGATAAGGCCATTTAAATGTAAATAAATAAAAATAAAGGAATTAAGAAAGTAATGCTATAAATAGATGAAGAAAAACATTTATAGATAATAGATTTATTAGAATATATTTATTGATTTTATTTATTGTATATTAATATGAAGTAAGCAAACACTAAATAAAGAAGTTTAGCATTTGTACTAATGTACATATCAGTCATATTTTCTTTTACGTCTATAACTTTATTTGTTGATTTTCTAATCTTTAATAAAGTATATTTCATCAAAAATATAAATTAATTCAGCTTGTAGAATAAAGTGAGTGATAAAGTAATATTAATAGTTTGGAATTGTGTTATATTTACATTATTTTGGGCACAACATATAGTTATGTCTAGTATTTAATTCAAATCTTTTATGAATACAAAAATAGGACATTATACATTATACTAAAGATACATTTTCAATATTAATTCTTCTTTATTCCTTTTTCTTATTATTGTATGTGTAGAACCTACCAATATCTTTATAATATAATATCCGTCTATATTCAAGATAATGACAATTATTGGTATTATAATCCAAATGGTGGCAGGATTGCAACTTGGAAAACTGATTTTATTTCCTAATGGAACTTAAAATAAGAATATTCCATAAATGGGCAAATTAAAAAAAGGTCTTGTAGCAAAGGGCGTTTATAGTATTTGTAGGCATCCTATGCAATTAAGTGTTTTATTAATAATTATATTCTCAGGAGATGGAACCTTTGACAAAATATTATTTACAATAATTAATTTAATATTTATAATAAAGGCAATTAATAATTAGGAAGGTAAATTAAAAAAAGAATTTATAGATTGGCCTTAATATATATAAAAAGTTCCTTATAAATTATTACCTTTTGTGTATTGAATTAATATTATGATTATTAATAATGATATATTAAATGCACAATTATAGGAACCATGCCTTAAAGGGATGACTAAATGTGATAATAAATTATAAAATTAGATTTAAATCTCATTTGAATAATTTTCATTTTGGGAGATGAAAATTTTGAAAATGTGTAAAATTAACGATAATGTTTTACTTCCATGTTAATATAATTTTCAATAAAATTGTCTCTTTTGTACAAATAAAGGGATTTTATCATTAAAATATGAGAATTGCCAATATTCATTAAAAGATTAATTTTTAAATAGGAAATTAAATAAAAGATCATTCTAAGAGAAATAATTATGGTTTATTTTATATAGTTTAATTGAGACAGTATAATATTCATAATAATAGAATATTGATATTGGAGAGATTAATTTGGAGAATGTATTAATTAATGATAAAGGAAATATTAAATTATTTAGTCAATATATAAATCCTATATGGTCTTAATCATTAGTTAATATATTCTATGAAAAAGATTTTAGAAATTATTATTTATCACCTTAATAATTATAATTTTTAAAAAGGAAGATTTTATTCCCTAATATTTTTAATTCATTATCGAAATGTTTTTCTATTGGAATTATTATACTTTAACTTACATTAATGTAATTTCTTCATGATAAATTATATAACTTTAAAGAATATTCATTTAATTGTTAAGAACTTGAATTAATTATATAAAGATTTGAGTAATTTGATTTAACTAGAATATTTAAGAAAATCATTTATGGTTTTGTTTCAGTTTCTTTTAAAAAGAGGAACTTTGCAGGTTAGGCTCTAGCTCTTCTTGCTCCTTATAAAGAAATGATTTATTCAATGCAGGAATTCGATTATGATTATTAATATTCAAGTTGTTTATTAGATTCTTATTTAAGGAATCATTAAGTTGATTTGTAATAATTTGATTATTATAGAATTTGTAAATGATTAATTATATTATTATATTAGTAAATATTTATTGTTTATATAATTAAATAATCAAATATTACATTCTTTTCCATTATAAATATCAATAATAATAACAATAATAGTCATTAACAAAAAAAAGTTAGAATAAAAATATAAAACAAAATTGTATAATTTGTTTCCTAATTGATAATTATTTTGAATAATTATAATCAAACTGATAATTAAGTTAGTCATTGCAACAAGTATAATAATAATACCAAAACAATTTTACAAAGTATGAACATAATCATCTTCAAATTTAAATAATTAAAATATAGTAGGTTAATTAGTATACAAATTAGATATTATAACACTTAAACTAAATCCTATCAACATGTTAAATAACTGTCCTCCATAAATACCAGCTAAAGCAGTTAATCCCATACCAATCTTAGCAGCATGCACATTATAATAATAATCACTTAGACTATTTCCAATAGCAAGTAAAGACATAGCTAAATAAACAGTATTAATTTAAGTTAATACATTAATAAACTTTAAGTAATCTATTATTATGTTCACTATTAACATTAACCAAAATATAGAAGTAATGAATTAAATTAAGAGAAGAATTAATTTAATTAAAGTATATACTTAAGAATATATATTTGTATATAATTGAATTAGTAATACTAAAATTATTGATATTGTAGCTGATATTATCAGATTAGTAATGTTGAATATAGCTTTTGTTAAAATTAACATGATGAAAAAAGGACATAATAGGCATGCTACTAATACTTTATTTTTATTCCAAGGATGGCATTTAGGTATTGTCAATTAAAATATATATTTGATAATAGAATCTATAATAGTTAAAGAATGTTATTATTAAAGATAATTTTATATTTATTATTTTATCTATTTATTTTATTTAGTGATTTAATTCCTGAATACAATAATCATATAGACTAAATATTCTAATAATAAAAAAGAAGCACTATAAATATATATTTTTCCAATGAATCCAAATATAATAATAGTGAATGAACCAATTAAATAAAAGACAATATCTCTAATAATCTAAGATTTATAACATATAATAGTTTTACTACTATGTTGTATAACAAATGATAATACAATACAAGTAGAAAATAAACAAGCTCCAAATAATGATCCAATAGATATTAAAGAATGATGTTTTCCATGAATTTTAGTTGATAAAATAGATGTTATTATATCTGGAGCGCCATTACCAAATGCTGTAAATGTTAATCCGCTCAATGATTATGAAATATTTATTAATTTAGATATATGCTTAATAGATGGTTGCAAAAATTATTTACATACTATTGATAACATTTTTAATGATATTATTATGATGATTATCTTATTATTCATAATACCGTTACAAAGAATAAAGATAATGAACTCATATTAATTGTACAATAATAAAATATTGTGAAATTGATTGTTGTTTGTTGACAGTATGTGTCTACAAATTAACATATTTAGTTATGAATGAAACCATTAAATTATTAGATGCATGATGATGTACAATTTTGCATTAAGATAATATAATATATTCACTTTTAATTTTTTTTATTTGAATTTGTTAATCTTTAAAAAAATAAATTAACAAAATCTGTGTACTTAAGATTTCTTTATTTATATTGCTTTATTAGAAAATTTAAAAATAATGCTAATTTTGGCATTTAGTTTAATATATCAAAAATTTATTATTTATTAATAAATCCTGTATTTTATTTATCAATTTTTTTTAAAGATTAAATTAAATATTATTTTATTTTAGTTTTGTGGAGTTAATTATATGTCTAATAAAAGACTTAATAATTTATTTATTAACATAATTTTGCATTCATAATTTTCAATATTTTTTAAATTAATTATTAGGTATTTTAATGATTCAATTAGAATAAATGGAGTTTATTTTTAATTTAACTAATTTCTATATATCCATCTTAATTAGTATCAATTTATTAAAACAATTTCTTTAATTATTTACTCTAATTAATAGTATTCTGGAAATTATTAATGTATTTACAAAGCTAATATTTTAATTTAATTTTTTCAGCTTGAACTATAAGTTTTTATTTTAAATTCCTTCCTAAAGGAATTTACAATTTATTTTTAAAAAAAGGTGATTATAATGCTTTATTAGCAGAAGGTCTATCAGTTGGTTTGATTGACAAAAGTTAATTAATTATTTAAATACTTTATTTACTTAATATTTTTAATTAATAATCAGTAAAATAAACAGTCCCTTTATTTATTTCCCTTAATGTTGCTTTTGGAAATGGATATCTTCCTGTTAGTAATTGATATAATAGAACTCCTATTGCCCAAATATCAGAACTTTTGGAATATTTGTTTTGACTTAATATTTATGGAGCTGTATAATAATTAAATCCATATTATCTTGATTATTGTTTTTATATTAAAAATATTCCATAATTAATTAATTTTAAATTTGAATTATAATTTGATGATTAAAATATTATATTTTAAGGTTTTATATTTCCATGAATAATATCTAAATTATGAAGAAAATCTAATCCTTATAATACTTGTTTAATATAGGAAGCTATTTTAGATTAATTTTGATTTTTAGATGACAAATTAATAAATTTATAAATTATGTTCATTCCTGCTATGTATTAGGTTGTTTAAAAAAAATGTTTTTGTTAGTCTATATATACATCATAAATATTTTAAATATTAATATGATTTTTATTTTGTAATTTTGTTATCATTGAAATGTATTTTTATTATTCTGTATATGAAAATTTCGTTTTATATTTTTTTAGAACTCTTAATTAATTTACTGAATTAATTTTATAGTAACGATATAATTTTCCTTTTTAACCTTAAGCAAATGGTAAAATTTAAATTTTTTATTTAAATTCTTTTAAACTTTTTATACATTTAAATCTATACTATTATCTTGTTGATTTATTAATATTAAATTCATCATCAAATTCACTATCATTTTTATAGGATAATTATTATTATAATTATTTATTTATTATCTAACATATTTATTTTTATTACACTTTGTTAGTTTATTATGTAATACATTTACCAAAAAAACAATTCAGCATCAAAATATAATATAAATGTAATAAATTATTATGACAGAATATTATTAATTATATAATAATGTATCAATTTTAAATTGAAAGATGTCAATCACAATATCAAATAAGATTCGAACAAAGTAGTACATAAATCATATCGTAAATAATTTAAATAAAAACAACTACTAAATAATATAATAAAGCATGTATTTAAATAATAATATTAGGTATTCATACAAAAAGCAATCAATTTTTAAATAAAAATTATTATATTATAGAACTAGAACGAATTCTTAAATAAATAATCATGTTATAATAATATCCAGGAATATTAATAAAATTTTAAATGCATTTAATTCAAGGAATAAATAATATTTTAAGTAGTTTGATAAATGCTGCTTTTATAAGTTTATTAGTAAGTGGACTTAAATTAAGAAGATCTATATTAGCCATGACATTAAATTCAAATTAAAAATAATTGATAGAAAATTATATTATTTCTGATATAAATATTGGGAAAGTATTTATGATGAGACTTATCAATTTACCATTTAATCAAGAAATTTAATTATTGGTACTAAAATACAGTCAATAATGTAAATAATATTTAAAAAAATAATTAATTAAATATTTGTGATATAATTAATAATTTTTTATTATCATTTTTATCTTGATTATATAAACTTTGGTATCTATTTATTTAATGTTATTTATATAGAAGTATAATTTATGATAATAATAATAATAATAATAATAATAATAATCAAATTTCATTTAATGTGACCACTAGATCTCCTTCTTTTGGATTAAAGAATGGTTGATTATAAGGTACCATTTTATTCTTTGCCATCCAAACTTTTATTTTCTTTTCAAATTTATTTATTTGCTATTAAGTCATTGTTAGATGTTTTTATTTAATATTACCAATGTTTTTAAATGTTAAAAGGCATGGTTTATTTAGCTATTATCCTTTATTAGGGGGATTTTTTTTATAAATTTCAATAGAGTTTTGTTTTATCTCAATTATTTCTTCTAAATTAACCCCATATAAATTAATAGGTTACATGAATTGAATTTTCCCAAATTCATTCTCAATTATAAAGAATTAAACTTTTTTTAATGCATCAATAGACATTCTTGATAATTATATAATGTTTGGATATGTTTTATAATTAATAGGAATATTAGGAAGTTTTTACATTGGAGCCATATTAATTTTTTATTGAACTAGAATTTCTTTTTATTCTTTTTATTTTTTTTGTTGTCTTTATATATTTTATAGTTTTTATTTATTTACTTTCTTTTAATAATTTTATTGTTCATATTACTGATTAATAGGTTTAAAATCCTTTTAAATATATCTTTAATTAAAACTGAAATTTGTTTTAACAGTCAACATATCATTTATATTCCTTTTCTTACAAGTTTTATTCCTTCTCTAATTATAAGGATTAATACTATTATTACAAAATAAACTAACTTAATCTATTTGTCTTTTCTTTTTCTTTTTTTCCCAACTAAAACCTTCTTATTTCTAATGTTTAGGAAGAATAATAACAGTATTTCTATCATTAGAATATCTACCATAATTCCCATAATTATCATAATTATAATAATCATATGGAGGTGGAAGTGGTGGTGGATATGCATAAGGTTGAGGATAAGGCATAGGTTGATAGATTGGATAAGGTTGTTGATAGATATTATTAGTTCCTGGATTAGGAGTATTAAATAATAATCCATTATTTGTTGTAGCATTGAATAAACCACCTGTTGTAGGACTTGTTGCTGTATTACTTGTTTGAAATAATCCACCTGTAGGTTGTGTTTGTGCTCCAAATAGACCTGTTGATGAAGGTTGATTGTTTGAAAAGAGTGAACTTCCTGTTGGTGTACCTGTATTAGTATTACTAAATAAACCTGATCCTGTTGATGATGTTCCTCCTGTTAAATTACCACTTGTTGAACCACTGAATAATCCTCCTCCTCCAGTGTTTATAGATTGTTGGTTATTAAATAATCCTCCTCCTGTTGGATTAGTATTTCCTAGATTAAAGCTTGTTGGTGATTTAGTTCCAGTATTTGAAAATAATCCTCCAGTATTTGTTTGACCTGTATTAGTTTGAAATAATCCACCACCTGATCCTCCACCTGTATTAGTTTGAAATAATCCACCACCTGATCCTCCACCTGTATTAGTTTGAAATAATCCTCCTCCAGTATTAGTAGATTGTAATAATCCTCCTCCACCTCCTAATCCTGTTGCAGGAGTTGTTAAAGTTGATGGATTATTACTGAATAATCCTTATGATTTATTAGTAGTCACATTATTGAATAATCCTCCTCCTCCTCCTATTTGATTAGTATTATTGTTCATAAATGACATGTTTGTATTTGGATTTGTATTTGTATTTTGATTTGGGGTATTTCCCCAAAGACCAACATTTGTACCACTATTCATATTCATACCACAATTCATATTCATACCACTATTCATACCACCACTTGTACCACCAACCATGATACCACCACTTGTACCACTAAGAGGACTTCCACCAATAAAAGAATTATTTTTAGCAAATGTATTATTAGATGTTCCACTATAAAAATTAGTTCCTCCAGTATTATTATTCTTATTTTTATAATCATTTATTCGTAATTATTATTTACTCGTATTTTAATATTAAGCACAATTTGTTATACAATATATTAACAATTATCCATCTTTTCCTTGATTTGCAACAGATAAATTCCTTGATTTTTAAGGATTAAACTTTTTAGGCATTGATGATGATGGTGCAAAATTATATACCCCTGTATTAGAATTATTAGTATTTGTAAAGAATCCACCTGTATTAGTATTTGTATTAGTATTAGTATTTGATGGTCCCCATAATGATGTGCCTCCTGATGTATTAGATGCATTAGTTTGGAAAAAATTAGATGTATTAGTATTACTAGATGTACCCATATTATTAATATTTCCAGTATTTGTCCCTCCCCATAAATTATTTGTATTTGTATTACTATTTGTATTTGTATTTGTATTTGTATTTGTATTTCCCCATAATCCTCCACCACCAGTATTCATTGATCCTCCACTATTCATTCCAGTATTTTGAAATAGTCCTCCACTACCCATAGAACTATTATTGTTTCCTCCACCCATACTTCCTCCTATTGTTGCACCTTGACCACCCCATAATCCTGTTCCTGATGTAGTACCTGGACTAGGTGTTGTAGGAGTACCAAAAATAGATGGACTTGTTACTCCATATCCTGTACCTCCTCCAGTATTTGAACCAAATATACTTGGATTCATATTAGATTGAGGTTGATTATTTGATTGATTAAATAATCCTGATGATCCAGATGGAGTATATCCAGTATTATATAATGAACTTGTATTTTGAGTATTAGATGCAAATAAGCCACCTGGCTTAGGTTGCCCTGCCCATACATTATTTGAATTAGTAGATGGGTTATTATTATTTCCAAATGATGTTTGATTTGTTCCAAACATTTTATTTTATATTAATCTCAAATAATTAATGAATGAAATATAATAAAAAGCTATTTAAACTTTGAATAAATATAGTTTTTACGATATTGATACATATGATATTGGTATTATTAATTAACCTAAGTTATTTTGTTTACCAACATAAAAAATTGCCAGAAAGACTATTAAGCCAATAAAATTTAAATAAAAAACATTAAAACAAAAAATAACACATTAAAATAAAAAAAAATCACAACCAAAAAAACAATATCCGAATATTCATAATTTTTAATTCAGAGGAATATTCTCTGATCTTAAATAATTTAAAAAACCAAACTAAATTATCTATATTAACAATTATAAATCTAGGATAAAAAAAAATAAAAAATTTTTAGAAAATTATTAGTTGTCAAACTTCAGGTCTATATATTTATCAAAATTAAAATAAGATGTATCATTTACTAACCAAGCTTTTAGTTTTTCTAAATAAAAATTAAATAAAACATATTCTTTGCATAAACCTAAACAAAAAAAATAATAAATCATTCTTCCAATTTGTAAAAGCATAAGAGCAAATTAGACTTTATATTTTTGATAATAAATATATTTTTTATTCATAATTGTTTTAATACTGTTAAATTTCCGACTAATATATCAAATTTTGGTTTTAATTAATGCATATTATTTCTTTTTAGCCAAATTTTTAATTTTTTTTTAAATGTGACTATATCTTATTCAGTCATTTTATTATATTTTTATAAAATGTTACCAATATTTTTAAAAGTGAAAATAAAATTAGTTTGTTATTTTTTTTAGCATTGCTTTTTTATTTCAATTTTGTTTTGTTTAATTTCAATTAATTTTCCAATATTAATTCCTTATAAATCAATTGGTTAAAGGTATTGTATTTTCCCAAATTTATTTTCAATAGAAAAGTTATGAACATTTTTTAATTAATTACTATTTAATTTTTTTAATTATTTCAAATTAGGAAAAATTTAATAATTATCAGGAACAATTGGGAATTTTATTTTAAATTACTTTTTTTGTTGACTTTTAAATTAAATTTAATTATTTTTAATCCAACTTATATTTAAATTATTTATATTTTGTATAATATTTTTAGACAAAATAATTGTTATTCCATTATTATTTTCAGAAATATTTTCGTTAGTATTTAAATAAATATTCTTATTTTATAGTGTTTGATTTTTTTATTATTTAATAATGATTGGTTATAATAAAATATCTTATTATTTCTATTATTATGTGAAATCAAATTTGATATTTTTATTAGAATTATATTGAGAATAATTTTATACTTTTTTTTATATTGATTCATTTACTTTTTAAATTTATTTTGATATTTATATTGAAGGTTCTTTATTATCTTAATTTATCCTAATTTTTTTTATATTTTTTTTTTTTATTTAAACTTGATTTTTGTTATCAAATATACTTTTAGATTTATTAAATAACGAATCAATTTTAGTTTAATTATTTAAATTTATAAAATTTTTATCTTTTTTATCGTTTAAAATAATATTTTTCAAAATAGGTACTTAAGAATTTGGTTTTTTATTATTTAATTAAAAAGATTATCTAGATTGATCATTTTGTTTTATTTATTAATTAAAATTAAATTTGAAAATATTTTTATTTAATTTAGTATTATTGTTAGATTACTAATTATCTTTATAATCATTATTAAAAATATTGAATAAATTAGGTGTTTTAGCATTTGTATCTAAAATATTAATCCTTTATTTAGAATTATTTTAGGATAAATTAAATAAACTGGTACTAATTTTAGTTTATGTAAGCATTTATTATTTCAATAATTCACTTTTCTAAATCTTTTATTTATTCTATTATTGTTTTTATGTAATATGCATATTTAAAATCTTATTTTAATTAGCCTATGATTTAATTTATGATATATTTGTTTTATAAAATTCCCATCTTATCTATTATCTACATAATTATGGATCTTAATCTATTTTAAATACTTTTTAAGCTTCCTTTTTTTTGTTTTTTGTTTTTGATTTTTAAGATTTATCACTCATTTATAATTAATAATTAATATTAATTATTTATTATTTGCAGTATAATCTTATCTTCCCACATATCTAATTTCCATGAAATCAAAAAAGAATAAAAAGATAATAAATAGAAGAATGAGGAGATTAAATAAAATAAATAAACTATAAAAGAAAAATAAACTTAAATAAGATAAGGAGAATAAATAAATATAAAAAATAATAATTAAATGTTTATTTTTACTAGCTCAATATAACTAATTTTTTGTCATAAATGTATTCAACTTTAGATAATTGAAATATAAGTGTATCAAAATCAAATGTCTATGTTATTAGTTATTGATTATTTGAATTTTTAAATATATTGAAGAAAAATAATATCTAATCTTCCTGGATTGAAATACTCCAAAAATATTAAAATAGCAACAAGAAATATTTAAAGTATTAAATTTAAATTTTGATATTTATTTGATTGTTATTATATTACTTATTTTTCATTTCATTTTATTATTTTTATTTATTCCATGTATATTATTTTATTAGTTAGAAATCATAAATAAATCCTTTTAGTAGCTTATGTTTAAAAATAGAATTTTAAATTTATGATTTGGGAGGTATTTTTAATGACTATTTTTAGCTTTTAAAATTTGACAGAAATAGTATTAGAATTATTATTTTTTGAATATACTTTTGGAAAATAATCAACATCAGTAAAAGGATTTATTGTCAACATTAAAATATATAAATAGTTAAATAAAAAAAAATTATCTTTTTTTAATTAAAACAGTATTAAAATTAGAAAATAACTTATATCATTTTATTAATATATAAATAAAAACAAAGATAGAGATTTTGGATAGTTAAAAAATTAAAAATAATTTAAAAATTTTCTAAAATTATAATAATTAAAATAATTAAAATAACTAAAAAAAAATAAAAAATTATATAAACAAGATATAAACAAATTTATAAAAAAACATTAATTTAATCATATACTTTATTTTTTTATTAATAAAGCAATGATTTATTTCAATAATTATAAATACAAAAATCATAAATTTTAATGCATATTCTTATATAATTACAAAAATATTTAGCAAATTACAGTTAGCAATATATTTAGCAATTTTCCAATAAGATTATTATTTATAAGCATAGATGATATTAAACTGCAAATATAAAGTTATTTTATGGATAGATAAATTAAAGAAAAATAAAATACTAAATAACAATTTTAAATTTTTAAAAAAAAATTATAAGAATTATAAATTTTAAAAAAAAATTATAAGTAATCTAATCTATTAGCATTCAAAAAATAATTTAGGAAAAATTTAAAATACAATATAAAATCAATTTATTTAAAATTATTTCCGATAATTAGGATATTATAAACAATGCAACTATTTTAATAAATAAATAAAAGAAATATTTTTTAATGAATAAAATTGAATAAGGAGAAATGAAGTTATTAAATTCTTAAAATATAATACTTTCTTTTTATTAATAAAAATACTTAGATTAATATTTGTAAGTAAACTAATTAAAATATAATTTTTAAATTGATAGTTTCTTTTTATTGAAAATCAAATAAACTAGATCATAGCTATATAATTAGTAAATATAGTTAGTTGATATTCTATTAAAAAATGATTAATCCATATATAATAAAAGTATAAAAATTAATCAATAGAAATTAAAGACAACTTATATAGTTAAAAATATATAGAAATAAAAGCTTCCTTAATCTTATGTAATTTAGATTTCCAAAAATCTTATAATATTGGGAGTAAATTATTCTATAAATAATTAATTTGTTTATGATTTAAATAAGTATACTAAGAAATTAATAGGTTTTAAATTTGATGAGTTTTAAAAATTTGCAAAATAATTTAAGTTATATGCCTAACATATATATTCTATTCAAATAATAGGTAAATAAATAGACAAATTGAAATAAGAAACAATAGCTGTGATTACTGATAAGAATCAAAATCAAAATATCATTGATAAGAATATACATTAAGAAAAATATTATTAAATTTAATCTATTGATGTATATTCCTTTAATAAATTTGTAATTAAATATTTAAACAAAAAATATTCAAAACAGTTAAAAATATATTATATATTAATCAAAAAAAGGTATTATTAAAATTAATTAAATAATAAAAACTTTTAAAAATAAAGAAAAATGATAAAAAAAATTTAACAATAATATAAAAGAGATTAAAATTATAATATTACAAATTTGTTCTTTTTTAAATAAATTGCCGAAATTTATAATTAAGTAAAAAACTAAAATATTCGAAAGCAATTATCTTTATTTTGTAATAAAATAAAAAACATTTGTTTAATTTCAAGTACATAAATTACATCTAAAAATTAAATAAAAGATATATTTTAAGGAGAAAATCAAATTTATACAGTAATTTAAAAATTGAATGTAAATGACTATAAAAAAAAAAATACTATATAGGATAATGTGTCTGAATTTAAAATCATATAAAGAATTGATTAAAATGACTTCATGACTATATATAAATGTAAAGATAAAATTAACTTTCTATTAATAAATCCTAAAGGCTTGCTCATAAATGAATAAAATTAATACAAAGTTATTTAAGGAAACTAAACTATTAAATATTCCTTTTTATAGAAAATATAATGCATTATTAATTATTAAGGTTTTTTAATAAAAAAAGAAAAGAAAATAGAGGAAAGTTATTAAAAGAAGCAAGATTGATTATCATTTATTATTCTTATACTTATATATTATTTTATATATATGATATTCATTTAAAAACATGCACTGCTAATATTCACTCTCCTACTGATAATAAACTTTTCATCAATAGAATGTTTAATTCAGTATTAGTGTGTAATCAAAATAAATAAATTATTTATAATTAGAACATGTATATAATTTAGTATTATCTATTCTGAAATTTAAATTTCTTGCATTTTAAAAATTATTAATATTACACTTGATTATTCCAATTTTTATTATTTTCCATCATTTGATATTTAATACTTGTTACAAAACAATTTATCAGTCTTTATTAATTTATAAAGATTATTTATCTTTTATTTATTTGATTCACAAAAGATTATATGTTTCTACTATTTTTTTACATACTATATAAAATTAGTATTAATTGGGTATTTAATTCCATTTATATCAATTATCATTTATTTTTAAATAAAAGTTTAAATAATAATAATAATAATGAAAATGAATATATAAGATTCTATGAATTTAACAAAAATTATTTAATATAAAAGAATATATAAAAGAGGATTTTTAAGACAATCTGCTCAAAAGTTTAGAACTCATTAAATAATTTATGTAGGCAAGAATAAATAATATTAGAAACCTTTAATTTAAATTTTATCATAAAAACATATTATAGGATATAGAAAATCATAATTGATGTATAATGAGAAAAAAAAATAAATCTCAATTGATAATTTTAGGAAAATTAAAAAACTCAATCCATTAATAAAACTTAACAAAAGCTTTTATTATAGAAAAATGTTTAATAAACACGTACTAAATAATAATAATTATTGAGAGAAAATATGAATTAAAATAATGTATATAATTATTAAATCAAGTATCAATATTTGCATTAAGCACATATCTCTGTCTTAAAAAAGACATTATAGGCTACTTTTTTGCAATTTTATGTTTGTAAACACAATTAGATTATTCTAAAGGAGGCATTTATAAAATTGGTTAATTAGTCTTCCTCAAAATGAACTAGCCTTGCCTATATTTAAGATCTATAGGCTTAATAACAGGTGTTTTAGGCATTTAAATTGGCTAGCTATCTTTTTAGTGCATGCTTGATTATATAATGATTATAATTTAATTCATTTGAAATATTTGAGATTATTTAAACTAAGGAAAGCTTTCTTTGCTTCTTTCTTTTTTAGATCTTTTGACTATAATTATGAAATTTCCTCTTAATATTTAATAAAAGCAGCATCCTCGATACATATATCTATTATTATAACTTAGCATTAATGTTTTCTACCTATTTTGATTTAATTTCTTGTTTAGAGAATATATGTATGTTTTCCATATTTTTAGCCAATCATATAAGTTATTTTTAGGTCTTTAGATTTCAAATAATTCATAATTTTTACCTTTTTTTTATATCTTTAGGAAGGCACTATTACAAATTTCACATTAAAAATATTTGAAGTTTAAAATCTGTTGCTAAATTCATTGTTTTTTTTTTCTTTATTTTTGATTATTGCAAATCTTTCATACATTATATAATAACTTTTTAAAATTACAAGGTAGGTGAGCAAAAAAAATTTATTCAGTTTAATATTAACTCTGCATTTTCCTTTAGTCCTTATTACACTTTACAATACTTAATAAATTATTTATCAAAAAATGAGAAGTTTAACAAGATTGAATTTGTTTTGTGTTTCTCATATATGATAAGAATCAATATATTTTATTTAATAATAAATTGAATAATCACCAATTAAAGTATGGAAGGAACATTATGCCACCATCACCTCATTTAGCAGCCCATTTGTTATGGGAATTTGAATATGTCTGCCCTAACTACTACTCGTAAATGAGTATAAGTGGTATGTGGCATCTACAGTTTAATTTAGTATGCGATGGCCTCCTTAATTTAAATTAATAATTTCTTTATAAATTGAATTGATAAATAAAATGACATATTAAATTTAATAAATAAAGATTAATTATTTGTATTAAAAAGAATGGATAAAATAAATAATATAATTTATACTAAAAGTTTAATTATCTTTAAATAATTATTATTATATATTTCTTCATAATATATTTATTAAAATTTATACTATTGATATATTATATGTAAGTAAAAGAATATATTTAAATAAAAATAAACTTATAGTTAAAGGATAATTCAAAATCGAAGTTCAAATAATAATTTGAAAAATATAATGTCTTATAATAAGATTCAAAAAGTCCTTATAGAATATAGAAATTTATTAAAACTAAAAATTATAAAACATTAGGTACCAATCATGTAAAATTATTATTTATGATGATTTAAGTTTAGTAATAAAAGGAACAATTTATAAAAAATCTTAAACTTTAAGATGATTATATTATTTATTAATATAGAGATTTTACTAAAAATGGTTTTGATAGTTTAGAAAATTTTATTAAAGGTAAATAAAATGGTAAATAAAATATTAGTTAAAGATTATTTTATAAAATTATTAGTTAGATTATTTATAAAATAGGTAAATATCAAATTAAAAAAATATCACATAACGATTTTCACTGTGGTAACATTTTAATAAAAGTAATAAATTAAGATGTGAGTATAATTATCATTGATTTTGAAACTCTTTAATTTTTTGGTTCTACTCATTTTTCATATACAAAGCCAAATGTGGATTTACAATATTCAGCTTAATAACTTGTATATTAATATAAAAATACAAATAAAACAGATATTTACTCAATTGGATGTATTATTATTAAAAGATTGAAACCATTATTAAAAAAATAATATTTAATACCAAAAGTTTTAAATTAATTATATACTAATATGATTAAAACTATTTTTTAAAGATAAATATTTTTTGTTTGCTATTTAATTTTATACAAATATTAACCAAAATTAAATTCGGAATATAGAAAATTATATGATATTTTTCACTTAAATATTTAAAAACTCAATATATCCTAATCATTGAAAAATAAATAAATATAATTTTAAAAGTTAATTGGAAATAAATAATTTTTTGGATTATCATAAATTTTATTAAAATCATAAGACAGTTAGTAATTTTATAAATTCTTAAGATTTAGAATGTAAAAAAAAATTGAAACAAAATTTGAAAAAGCATAAGAATTATAACAGAAAATAAAAAATAATAAAGATGATTTATAAAAAAGGAAATAATTATTTAAATCTTACTTCTTCTTGCTAATATAAATATGTTCTTATAAAAATTAAAAAGCTTAAAAAAATTGGTTTAAATATATTGTCAATGTAAGTAAATTTAAAATAAAAAACAAGATAAATGTCAATATTATTAATAATTAGAATCAAATGCTTTATACTCCAAAACTTTAAAACTTTATTTTAAAAAATACAATAAAAGAAAAAATGAATAAAATTATAAAAACATTGGAAATTTTTTATAAATAGGAAAGAAATACTTAAATAATAAGATGTATAAATAAGCTTAATAATTTTTTTAAAATGGTATAGATATTATAGATTAATCTTATTCAACAATTTATATAAATTATGTTGTTTAAATATATTATCTGATGGGATAAGTGAAATATTTTAATAAATAGTATCAAAAAGCAATTTTATATTATAATAAATATGTTTTAGAAATGAAATAAAATTAATTCATTCATTTAGGAAGAGGAAAATGTTATTTATAACTAAAATTATATTAAAAAGCAATTTAATAATTTTAAGATGCAATTTATCTAAATCCTTAAAATTACATAGGATATTTTAATAAGGGAAAATGCTATTATTAACTAAAAGAATTTTAAAAATCCATATATTGTTTTATTAGTACATTATAAAAATAAAATAAAAATTATGAATCTGTTAAAATGATAGGTAAATGCTTTTTTTAATTGAATAATTTTAAAGAAGCTCGTAAATATTATAATTTAGTATTATAAAAGAATAAAGATGATTAATGCAATTAACGAATATATTAATGTGATGAAAAAATACAGCAACAACAACAATAATGAAATATTAATTATAAATAATAAATATTTAATCAAATTTGCTATAAATGGAAAACAAGATAATTTTTAATTTTAAAGTTTCTTTCTCCGCAAAGAGTATGAACCTGCTAAATGCCTTCTTTTTAACATTTATAAGTATAATTAAGATTAGTGTAACTTTCATTATTATTGCCACAATTATCAGAAATATGTAAATCATGATTTCCTCCAAAGGTTGGTCCATAACTTGAATAATCATATAATGCATATTGTTTATTAGAAAATTGATTAATTAAGCAATCATTATCAACTGAAAATAAAAATGCTTTTTAATCAGCTTTCCAATTATTTGAACCTGTGAATTTAGCACTTGTATAAGCTCCAAATAATTTATTTTTAGATGTTCTGAATATCATAACTAAATTTTATAAATTATTGCATGATTCATGGAATGAATGTGAAGTGAAGTTAAAGTCAGCAGCATTATAAATTATATTTCCATTCTTTAAAGAAAGATTTTTTCTTTATAACAGATTTTTTATAGTTTGAATTTCTTCTTTTGAAACATCTAATTCTTTCAATTATTTAGCTTTAAGATTTTAGAAATTGAATATTCTTTTGAAATTAATGCTTTTTTTTAACTATATAATTCTCTATTAAGATAATTTAATTCGATTATTAATATCCTTATAAAGGAAACCTATATCTTTATCTTTAGTCATTTCTACTCCAGCATTACATAAAAATGCCCAAACTTTTTTAATCTATGATTTTGTTGCACTTAATAAATTTTATCCTTTTAAATTCTCAATAATTTTAGTTGTTTATTAACCAAACCCAATCTCATCTTTACATTCATCAAATTGAAGAAGTGCAATTTATTTATGTTAATTTATAGTTTTTAATAATTATTAAGACAAATCTTAAAAATATTTTTATATCTTTTGTTCAGTTTATTATAAAACATCATTCGATATTTTTTATGATTATTCAATCATTTTCCTCAATATATGAATATTTATAAATTCCTTACTATGATGATGTTTTATAATGCATTATTTTTAAGAACAAATAAAAGTCTCTTTGCAATCATTATACAAACAGATTGAATTTTTAAGCTTTTTATGTATCTCACAGAAATTAGCTTACATAATATATATATATATATAATATTTCAACTTCAGAATATATGTTTAAATTTATAATTATAATATATTATAGAGAACAATATAATAAAAGTAAATATAATATATAATAATTCTATATCATTAAAATCTGGAACAAATGATTTCTTAATCATTAAAATAATTTTTCATTATACTACCTAAATCAACTTCTTAGACAGCAAATCCTAATAACATTGAAGTCCATCCAAGTATAAAATAGAAATCACAAGCAAACATATGTCCAGTATATTTCAATTACTCAATTCTGAAGTTAGGATTATCTACATTAATACTTTTAAGTTTATTTATTTTTTATTCATATTTATAATATTTATTTTAGGAATGTTTAAATGTTGAACTATTAACAAACAATACAGGAATATCATATCTGTTAAATATTTATTTAACAGGAAAGAGCCAAATATCAAATAAGATTATTTTTTATACTTTTTATTTCCATTCATCTTAATATTTACAAATAAATTGTAGGATTGTTGCTGCCCCAAAAGAATGCCCAATAAGATAAAATTTCTAAACTCCTTCTTTCTAACAATATTTTAATATAGATCTTAAGGATTAGACTCTAGTATCTAATTGTTAAGATCTAATTTATTGGTATTTCTTTAATCTATTTTATTTAGCAACCTATCCTAAAACACTCAAAAAGATTTATTCTTAGAAGAAAGGTGCAATTATATCACCTTCATCAATTAAAGATTTAACAATACTTAAATGATTATAATGATTTGATGATAGGCCATGACAAATAATATATAATTTCTTTGCAAATTTAGGTTTATTTTAAAGTATGTTCAGATTATGAGGTAATTTTATAACAAAATCAAAAATTACTCTATAAATTATAAAAGGAATTTTAGTTAATCCTAATTTCATTATATCATGCATTCTTTTAATAGCCCCTTTATCATATATAATTGGACCTACTCTTACATTTTAATTAGTCTTTTTAGTGAAATAAACAAAAGGAATGTTTTAAGTTTGGTTTTACCAAACTGATGCTTATACTTATGAATAATAATGTCTTGTATACATATAAGCAAAAGTTGTTAATACCATTATCCAAACATTAGTTGTTAATAAATGAACATATAAAATAAAATGCCCTAAATGAAAACCTTAGTTGATTATTAATTTAATAGGAATTAAGCTTACAATAATGTATGGTATAAGACTTTACATCTTATAAAGGAAAAGTAACCATTATATAGCTATGAATGTAATTTATGAATAAAATAGTATTCTCTTCATTTGTTTATTTATTAATATATAAAATGATTATATTATTATTGATCAGTGTATCACTTAATAAGATTGCATAAGCTAGTATTTACTTACCTTTTGAATTTTTGAATGGGTTTATAGAGAATTAAGGAAGTTAATTTGCTTAATAAACTCTTAATGGACTTTAATTAAATCAGAGTTTTATTGGTAATTAAGGATTAATAACATTTAATTTTTCTAATATTAAAATTAATGATATAAAATTAAATCTTTCAAATTCATTTACAAATGCTAAATAACATAGTGCTATATTAAAGATTTCAGATTGTAATATTTCATTAATAGGAATTTTATAAATAAATAATAATTTATTTAGTAAAAATACAACAATAAATGTCACTGATTTAGAAATCACTTTAACATTAAATATGAAAGATCCAATTTCATAGATAGGATGGGGATTCTATATATTTATAAATGATTCAACTATAATCTAAAATAAAATTAAAGTTTAATTTGATAATGCTTAATTAGATGCAGTAGTAGCCAATGCTTTAATCTCATTTATTAAATCATCATTTAATAAGATATTTGAATCATTAATAAATACTCAAATCAATCCTTTATTATAAGATGCATCTAAGGAATAAGCCTTTATATTATTTTAAACTAAATATTTTTATAATTAATATAAAGTCATATTATCAACCACATAAACTCCTCTTTTTAGATAATCATAATAAGATTTATAACTTCAGCTTAACATAGAATTAATAAATCTAGTAACAAAATCAATTTATACATAGATTTAATATAATTAATTAACAAAACCAAATAAATCAAATAAAAATCCAAGTATTATTTTTGGAAGTAATTTTATGTCTTTAATAAGTTGGTTAATACAAGATAGTTCATTAAATGTTGTAATAAATAATAATATTGCATAGAATCTACCTGTTTAATTGAATACTTCTAGCTTATCTATATTAATTCCAGGATTAAGAGAAAGTGGATCTAATAAAGGAATTTATTTAACTTTAGTAACTTAATCCATAAGCTCCTGCCTTAGCTATTAATTCAGGGAAAATACAAGGATTCTTTAAAGTTAATATTAAATTTACAGTTGATAATAGTTAAAAATATCCTCAAGATATTAATACTTGTAGAACTAATGGATAATGCCTTGATGTGCTTTAATATAGACTAAGTTCTTAGTATCAGTAGCATTAAAAGTTTATAGAAAAATTTATTGAATGGGAATTTGATTGCTGTACAACTTACATAAACTCAAATGCTAAATTCATAAATATCCTTTAATGCTTAATAATTTTAAACAGTTTTGAATAATCTTATAGGAACTATAACTAGTTCTATTAATTATGATTTATCTAATGGAATTACAATCAATTTACCTCATGGATTAAATCTTACTTAAATTCATTTGAAATTAAAAAGTAATTAAGGAATATTTGATGCTTAATTTGATTATTGATTATTAATTATTTATTATTGGTTATGATCTTTATTAAAAGACTGTATTAAATAATCAGATAAAATACTTTTGTAATATCAATCAAGTGAGTTAATAACAGTAATTAAAAATATTATATGAAAAATAAGTAAAGAATAATTAAAAAATGAAAGTTGATTACTTATTAAAATTAAAATAAAAGATTAATACTAAATTAATTGATAATAAAATTGTTAATAATATTTATTAATTTGTTAAAAAGTAGCAAAGTTAAAGCAATCCTATTTTTTTAATTAAATTTAAAATATTAAGTTTATCCTAATAAAATAAATAATAATAAAATATTATTAAAGCTAAATAAATATTTTATTAAACTAGTGATATTAAATCTCATTTATTAAGGTAATAATTAATGAATTATTTCTATTAAAAATTATAAATACTTAATTAAACAGGAATGCTAATTTTTAATTAAATTTAAGATTTAATATTAACAAAAATTTAAATATTAGAATTATAGTTAGATATAAATACTAATTACTTTATTAATAAAGCTAAATAATTACAACATTAAAAGAATTCTTAATTATTATAAATGGCTAATAAATAAATGGTATTTTAAAAATAAAAACTAAAATAATAAATTGTTGTCATTTCTAAATTATATTTAATAATTGCTAATATATGTAAAAGACAAAAGAGATATAAATAAGCAATTTCTTATTTCAAAATATTTAAATTTAAAATTAATTTTTACTTTGAATAAAA
>NW_028291893.1:0-20710 GCF_963383615.2 Lipophrys pholis | reverse complement strand
CCAACCCCAACCCCAACCCCAACCCCAACCCCAACCCCAACCCCAACCCCAACCCCAACCCCAACCCCAACCCCAACCCCAACCCCAACCCCAACCCCAACCCCAACCCCAACCCCAACCCCAACCCCAACCCCAACCCCAACCCCAACCCCAACCCCAACCCCAACCCCCAAAATGATTAACATATATTATATTATTATATATTTAATTAATTTTTAGAAAAAATTTATACTCGTAAACGAGTACAAGTTAATATGTGGCATCCTCAGTCCAATGTAATGTCTTCGTCAAAATTCATCTGTAGAGTTGCCTCTTTAATTTAAATTAATATAATTTCTTGTTATATTAATAATAATAAATCATCTCCCAACCATCAATTAAGGTATGAATAAATGGATATATATTATTAACTTTGACTATATTATATCAATAAGGAAATTATGTTAATTTAATTAAGGGCAACCGCACAGATGAATTGTGGCCGAGACACTACATTGGACTGAGGGTGGCACATACTACTTGTACTCATTTACGAGTAGTCCTCCTTGATTCTTATAGTCAGTGAGCAGACATCGATATTCAAATTCCCATCTGTCGATTATCACGGATGGATACGAAGACCTCCGTGGACTCTCCTCCCGGGGCCTAACCTGGTCATCAAATGGGCATCCACGCTGCTAAATGAGGCTCAAAAGGCTGATGGTGGCACAATGTTGAAAAACCCTTCCATACCTTAATTGGGGGTTGGGCACATGATTAATATTATTATCATATCAATATAATAATTTTTTCAATTATATATATAATAATGATAGCTATTTTATTTTGGATCATGATATCCATTCAACATGATTGCATGCATGATTCTTATTAATACGAAGTAAATTTCAGTTAAACAATTCCTTATCCATAAAGAAAATTAGTTGATGACTTCATAAGAGTCAATTTTGTACAATCATCATTGTGGGGATATGCAGCAAATAGTCCTACAGGGACTGCTTTAATATAAATTATAGGGTTAGCTTAGGCATATCTTTAAAGTACATTCCAAGTGACTCAATAACAGATTACAATAACTTCAAATACATGCAATGATGTGACTGTTCCTATATCATAAGTAAATGTAGTACAAGACTATGATCTAGTAATTTATACAAGAACTGAATCTTCAGGATCATTTTATGCGAATGCAGTAGCATGTGTTCTAAGAGGATCTTCTCCACGGAGATCTATTTTCGGTAGGATAAATTGGAATGAGGCACAAGTTGATAATTTAGATACAAATTTAGGATTTCAGACAAATGTAAGAGTTACTATTCATTAAATATTTCATATTGTTGGATTTTCGGGCTCTTTATTTCAGTATTTTACTACTAATAATATAACAATTGAAACTAATAGTGTCACCTATATTCAAACACCACAAGTTAAAACTTAAGTCAACTCTTATTATAATTGTATGAATCAAGGACTTCCATTATAAAATCAGGGTGGATCAGGATCATTAGGTTCTCATTGGTAAAAAGATGTTTTATTAGATTAGATAATGACTTCTCAATTCTTTAATTAAGATACATTATTTATTTCACGATTAACATTAGCTTTATTTGAAGATTCTGGTTGGTATACATCTATATCATATGATAATGCATAATCTTCATATATGACATTTGGTAGGAATTAAGGTTGTTCATTTATAACAACCAGAAATTGTTCATTAACTCCATAATACTGTCAAACTATTAATAATCAATAAATTATATATTACACACATGCAATAGGTGTATGTTCATCGAATACATTTTCTGAATGTAATTATGTTAGTGCTTTTAGTAATAGAAAATGTAAAGACACTACATATTCTGGTGTAACAGGAGATCTTTCACAAACTTATTAAGAAGGTGGAGTATATGGGATTGCATATGTGGGTTCTATTATTCGATCGGGTTTTACTATTGGTTCAGGATTTAGATGTTATTTATCATACTGTTAAAATGGAAATTTATTAGTGAAAATAAATAATATTAATTATACTTGTACAGATGGTGCAACTATTAGTAATAGTTCAGCTTTTTCAGGATCATTGGTATGTCCTTCAAATGTTGCCTCTGTATGTCAATCTCGTATGCTGTGCACTGATTTCTGTTCTCAAAATGCATTGTGTCTTAATGGTTAATGTATAAATATAGCATGCATAGCTAATGCTACTTTCAATATTACAAGTAATCTATGTTAATGCGATGTAGGTTATTATTTATAGAATAATATTTGTAATGCTTGTCCTACAGGTTGTACAGGATGTTCTTCATCATCTGTTTGCTCAACCTGCTCTACAAATTTTGTTCTACAAAGCCAGTCATGTAATTGCGTAAATGGGAATTATCTTAATGGTCAATCTTGTACAACTTGCCCTACAGGATGTACAGTATGTTCATCCTCATCCGTTTGCTCAAACTGTGATATAAATTATTCATTAACAAATAATTTATGCGTATCTAATTGTGCAACAGGTTGCACTACATGTACATCAATAACGAACTGTTCGGTTTGCGATACCTCCTCAAATTTTGTTATACAAAGCTAGTCATGTAATTGCGCAAACGGATATTATCTTAATGGGCAATCCTGTTCAACTTGCCCTACAGGTTGTACAATATGTTCTTCCTCATCCGTTTGCTCAACCTGTGATGTAAATTATTCATTAACAAATAATATATGTGTATCAAATTGTGCAACAGGTTGTACTACATGTACATCAATAACGAACTGCTCTGTTTGTGATACCTCCTAAAATTTTATTCTACAAAGCTAGTCATGTAATTGCGCAAACGGATATTATCTTAATGGGCAATCCTGTTCAACTTGCCCTACAGGTTGTACAATATGTTCTTCCTCATCAATTTGCTCAACCTGTGATGTAAATTATTCATTAACAAATAATTTATGTGTATCTAATTGTGCAACAGGTTGTACTACATGTACATCAATAACAAACTGTTCTGTTTGTGATACCTCCTCAAATTTTGTTCTACAAAGATAGTCATGTAATTGCGTAAATGGGTATTATCTTAATGGTCAATCTTGTTCAACTTGCCCTACAGGTTGTACAATATGTTCTTCATCAACAACATGCCAAAGTTGTAATACAAATTTTAATTTAACAGGTAGTACATGTAATTGTGCAAACGGATATTTTCTTGATGGACAATCATGTACATTATGTGCTACAAATTGTACTGCATGTACTTCTTTAAATGTTTGTACAGCCTGCTAAGTAAATTACTCATTAACTAATAATGCATGTTCTTTAACTGTTTGCTCAATGGGTTGCACTACATGTTCTTCATCAACAGTTTGTACAATATGTAATACATCATTAAACTTTACATTATTGCTAGATTAATGTGTTTGTATAAGTGGTACTTATCTTATATCTGGTAATTGTAATATATGCCCTTCAGGATGTTCTACTTGCTCTTCATCCATTTCATGTAATGATTGCAAATCTGGATTTTATTTGAATAATAATAATTTATGTGCTCAGTGTTCTACAGGATGTTCTAATTGTAATGCAAATGGCTGTATTACATGTCAAACTTCTTATTATTTAACAATTAATAATCAATGCATTACCTGTTCTACAAATTAATAATTTGATAATGTAAGTCAATGCAATTGTGTAAGTGGATATTACAGAAATACAAATACATGTTAAGCCTGCTCATCTAATTGTTTACAATGTACATCATCAACTAATTGCACAAGATGTTCAGGAACATATTCTATATAGAATGGATCATGTGTAATATTATGTCAATAAAATTAAATTATTTCAAATGGTTCATGCACACCTTGTGGAACAACAGAATTTGCAAATAAATCTTCAAATCGATGTGTAACATGTAATGCAAATCAAATTTATAATTATACATAGAACGCATGTACTTCATGTAACTCTTCACAAGCATCCTTCAATAATACTTGCACAAGCTGCCCTTAATAATATTTCTTCTATAATCAAGAATGTATTAAATAGTGTCCATAATAAACTCAAGCAAATTCCTCTCAACATTGTGTTCCATGTGTAAATGGTTGCTAGTCAAGAGTGACATTCATAATTGCTACAATTTCAATTCTGGATTTCAAATTTCCATATTTATTAGTTTTTCAGGAACTGGAGTCATTGATATTACCTTAATTACTCCTTCAGATTTCACTATCCGGATTCGAGTCTATGTCGGAGGAAGATTATTGCAAGAATAACAAATAATAACAGCTAATACGATTTCTTATAGCTAAAATGGATTCGTTTTAGGTTTTTAGTCACCATAACTATCATAAGGAGATTATTAAATAGCCATGCAAATGAATACAGTAAGTGGATTTGGTTAAATTCCATTATCCAATTCTTAGGCACTTAAATAATTCCAAGTCACAAGTTCTACTATTCCAAGTATTTAAAATATATAATTAATTGGAAATATATTATCTGCTGCTATTATATTAGTAGCATTAGTTGGTAAATTTATGAAGGTAAAGTATAATATATTGCTTGCACCACAAATAGTGTATCTTTATTTATTTGCTTTTAATCCATTATCAGTTGATAGTTATTAATTCTTTTAAGGATTTAAAGTAGCTAATCTCAATTTTTATAATCCTTTTAATTCATTATTAATAAACTATGCAGAATAGTCAAATAGATATTTTATAACAAATATAGATGCAAATATTATAAGAAATGCAATGTCATCTGTAATTTGGTCTATAGTTCTTGCAACTCCTATATTATTAATATCTATTTGTTGGAAAAAATATAGATTAAATTTAGTAAGAACTGGCGTCTTTGCTATTTAAATAATGCTTACAAATTGTCTCTTTTTTTCAATTGCTCAATTGTCATTCATGGGAGTTAATTCTTCTCAAAGTTGGAAAACTTAATTAATCGTTAGTTTACTTATTATTATTCTGATATTTATATTACAAATTGTCTTAGTCTTTGTTCCATTAAAGCTTTTAGATAATAAAGTTACAACTATAAATAATTAATCTATAGTGTCCTTAGCCTAAATTCAAAATGAAAAATATACTAATCGTTAGTAAGTCACATAAAGTAAATAATATTTCATATAATGTACAATCAATACAGGAAGAAGACTATTATTAATAACTTTTCTATTTGGTAACACTTTATTAAATAATGTAAGTATTGGAGTAATTATCGTCTAAGTAATTAATATTATATTAGTTAGTATATTTCTTTAAAAAATTAATTTAATTCCAAGTTTATTTGATTTAGCTTTCCTTACAATTTGCATTTTCTTATCGTCGATGGTATATATTACAGGAATATGTTTAATTGCTAATATTATTTTCATGGTAATTTATATCATTTTTAAAATGGTTAAACAATAATGATCATTATTTATTTATTATTCATTAATTACTAATGAGGTTGTATATACAAGTAATAATGAGATTATCCAGAGGAAAACCTAAATTAAAAAGTTAGACTCAAGTTGATAATAAAAATAAATTTAAGAATATTGAGATAAAACCTTAATACGAGCATTTAAAAGAATAAAGAATGAAAGTAGGAGATCCATAAATAGATTAATAATTTATTGAAAAATGTAGATTAAATAAGCAACATTTACCATAAAAATTATTAAAGAGAGCACAATAAGTCTTATCTAAATATCCTATGGCATATGTTAGGGAAATGGGAATAGATATTAAAAAATATTTTCATAATTTACATCCTTTATAAAAACCACAAGATTATAGTAAATTACTTCCATTCTAAAATTTAAGTGATAAGATTTAATAAAAAGAGAAAATTTATTTAACTGGTTAATAAAAAGCTTTAGATCCTCCTTTAAAAAAAAATAAACTAGTTATAAGAAAAAATCATACACAAATGGATTTAAGAATGACTGGACTTGTCCAATATACACAGAATATGGCAATTGCTTATTTATATAAAAAATTGCCAGGAAATTTTGGAGTTGCCTGCCGAATATTTACATAATTAAAATTTAGATTCGCCAAGGAAAAACAATTAACTCTGCTCGATTTTGGGTCAGGGCTCGGGTCTGTTTCCTCCGCTTTCTCCGATATTTATTATGATTCTTATGAATACATATTCGCAGTCTAACCACAATCAGTAATGCGTAAATTGGGAAAACATTTAACCCAAGATATATAAAGATTAAATTGGATAACATCATTATCAGAGGGATTGACATTCAAATAATGTAGAGATTTTGATTTAGTGTATTGTGGTGATGTACTAACATAAATATAAACTGCTTAGTCAAGAATACTTACATTATAAAGTTTATGGTTGAAAGTACGTCCTAATGGTTTTTTAATTATTTCTCAGGGTGGGAATACTATAGGTTCACGCTTTGTGCATGATAGTCGGTAATGGGCAATTGAAAAAGGAGGAAAAATAGTTTCTCCTTGCTCACATAATGGACCATGTCCATTAGCTAAAATATAAAAATGGTGCCATTTTGATCAACCTGTTGCACATTACCCAAAAACAGTTTTTCCTAAGCACCCAAAATAAAAATAATCTATTTATTAGAAATTTAGTTATGTAGTTATACAAAAGACATAAGTACACTAATAATCTAATGATAAATTCAATTCTAGTCAATGGTCAAGAATATTATTTCCATTGATGAAAAGAGGAGGACATTTTATATTAGATTTATGTACACCTCAAGGTCAATTTTAAAGAAGAATTATATCAAGGATTATGGGAGAAGCTTATAAAAAAGGAAGGAAATTAAGGTGGGGAGATTTATGGAGGCATTAATATTGGTTACCTAATAAATATAGAAAGTAACGAAGGATAAAAAGTAAAAGGTTATGGTGATTATAATTAATATTATGATTAAATCGCAAAGGAATTGGTATCTTAAATAACTTCAAAATTAACAAAATTATCTAAATAATTAATACAATATTAAATCACTTCAAAATTCTAGATTGATTCATATCTAAAAATATCGATTGTTAGTTTAAAAAATATCTTTATTCAATAGTCGAGTAAAAAGCAAAAAAAACATTTAAAATCTAATTATAGAAAGATTTATTTATGATTATATTTACTCTCATCTAATATACTTGAATTAAATGCAAAAAATTAAACAATTAAATTATTTAAATTTTTTATTTCAGTGGTATGAATCACATAATATATTGAATAAAATAAATAATAATAAAAAAATAGAAATGAAACCAAATACTAAAATTTAGTAATATAAAAAATTAGAATTTGATATATAACCTCCAAGTGCCTTTTCTTCGACCAGAGCTTCTTCTAATTAATCTAGAAGATATTAGCATTCATAATATAAATAACTAATTTAATTTGAGAAATAAAATTATTAATATTTTAAACCTCTCATAAATAAAATAAAAAGAAAAATGAGATTATATGGAAATTCTAATAAACTTTATACCAATACTCATTGTTTTTATAAAAGAAAATTGTTAAGTTCCTAAAAAGATCGAAATCAATTTAACTTTTTATAAATGAAGATTAATTAATGGAAAAAATAAAAATAGTCATTTTAAGAAAGTGATTTAATAAAATTTAATAAGATATAATTAAATGATGGTAAAATTTATAAATTAAATAATAATAAAATCAATCTTAAATCTCCAAAACAAATTAATCCTTATAGTGATATCATTAATATACAAATGAATTAATTCAGGTAAAGGAAATATTTTAAAAAAATTAAATAACAGCATTTAATAACTTTATAAGATGAAGTTAATATTCCATCTCTAAATAATTAAGTGAAGATTAGTCCAAATTGTATTTCTAATAATAATCTTATTGAATTGAAAAGTGAAGTTGAACCTAAAAACAAAAATAAAATCAAAAAATCTAAAATAAAATGATTTATATAATGAATTAATAAAAAAATTATAGAATTTTGTATGAAGATATAAAATAAGCAGTACTTAAGATAATCTAATAAAAAGATGAATAAATAGATTAGTTAAATAAAATTATATAAGCAACTAAATATTTTGGTCATAAAATATAAAAATTATAAACAACATTGTAATAAAAATAAAAAATAATTTAATAAATGAGTGATTAACTTTTTATTCATAAAAATTATGAAATGAAGCTTTAATAGAAATTATAAAATATATAATTCAAAAAATAAAAAAAAATAAAAAGATTATATTAAAGCATGAATGATTAAAGTAATTCTACAAAATAAATATAAATTCTTAATAACTATATTGATCATCTTAATACCAAAATATAAAGATTATAGATAAAAATACAAAAAGATATAAAAAAAACATAATATAAAAATAAAAATATTCAAACTGAAGTTAAGTAATAAAATAATTAATTATTGTAAAGAATCTTAAGTTTTTATTCATCTAATACATCAAAAATATAAAGCAATAAAAATTATAAGCCTTTGAGTTTAACTCTAGATGATTTTTAATGTAAAATTTTATAAAATAACCAAAATTTTCATTAAAGATAAAAATCGAACAAAACACTTCGATAAAATAATAATAAATCAGATAGCGCAATATTCATTCCATTTTGTTATGGATTAATGATAGGATCTGCAATGGTATTAATTCTAAAGCAATTAAAATATTTTTGATTAATAATGCGAATATTAATAATAAATGCATATGATAGTAATGAATAATCATTAATGCGCTATTAGAAATACGAAACTATGATAATAGCGTAACTTTGTAATAAGAAAATTAAAAATGATGTGTAAAGATAAAGACATGATAATTAAAAAATAATGCTTAAGTTCATTAGATTATCTCTTATTTGATTAATCAACAATTTATAATTCATAAACTTCATTTAAAGAATTTTAATAAGTAAATATTATTTTTGCAGAAAGCGAATTAGTTCTTAAACCATGGCATAAAAAATCATAAAAAATAATGATTTTGTTGAAAATGTGTATTCGTTTCAATAAACATATATTTGTCTCTGGAGGTTTATTTTACTGTTTACATTATTATTTATGTTCAAAGATGATATAATTTAAAAATATGATTCCTATCAAAGAAGAAAATAATCAAATAAAATTATTTAAATAAGCTTAAATTCCTTAAAATTAAAATTATTTTCTTTTAAATATTGATAATGGAGATATGTATTTTTATGATGTTGAAAAACATTGGACAGTTTCTGCAAATGCTGGAATACATCAATAATTTATGTCATTAAATCCTAAATAAATTTTAAAAATACCATCAATGGCTTATAAATAAAATAATAGAGAAAATATTTACGTTAAATACTTTTCTCAAAATCTTCTTAATCCTACTAAAATAAAAACAGATCATAAATTATTTAAATGCATTAAATTTCCTCTAACTTTTAGTTTTAGACCTCAATGGAAGATACACTTTATAGGAAATTAAAACTCTTAATCATTAATTTAAAATTAAAAAAATTAATGTTTACTTTTTGAATCTAAAAATAGTATTGCTCAATTATGGACTATGATTAGTGGAAGTTAATAATGTATAAAAATATTAACTAATTGGATATAATATACTTAAAATAAATTATTATACTCATCAAAAGGTTTTATTTAAAAACCTTATTCAATTATGAATATCGATTAAATTCATGTAAATAAAATTTAAATAAAAAGATCTAAACTTTTTAAAAAAATTGGCACATTTAAGTCCATTACAAGCCATTAAGATAGATTTTAAAAAATTAAAAAATTAAAATTAAAAAACAGTAATACAATATCTAATTTTGTTTTTACTTAAACTCCATATTATTCATCTACAGATTTATTTAACTAAACAGTTAAAAAGAATAAAAAAAAAAATATTCATTAAAAACATTTTATTGTTTAATTTAAACCAAAAACTAATTTTATTCCTAATTTTGTAACAATTTCTTAATCTAAATCTCCATTATTACATGAATTTAGAAAAGTAGATAAAAGCAAATGGCTTTAAAGATTAAATATAAAATTATGATTTTCATTAATTATTCATCCATATGATTTCTTATCTAATTTATCTTTTAATGATATTTAAGTCTGTCGTAACCACTACTTTTTCTAACAAATTTGTTTTATTTATATTTATAATCGTCTTTGCCATGCTTACTCTCCCATTTTATTTGCCATCTCCCACATTTATAATTATTATTTAGATGATAATGTTCTTGGCTTTTTATTAAATATTGGTAATCCTAATCTTTATTCCTGTTTTGATTTATATTATTCTATCTGCTTTTATAATGTTATTAATTTTTCATTGATTGATTTATTTTTCTTTTGAAGATCTATATTAGTTTGTATAAGAAATTTATTTTAATTTTATATTTATCTAAACTATTATTATTTTTATATGATTGATATTTGCTTACATTATTTATGAGTTATAGATTGCGAAATTTAACTTTTTAATTGTTATTAAAGTTCATCTATTCTACTTTTATAATATGTTTAAATAGCTTTCACTTAATAATCTTTTTTCTTTGTATATGATTAAATTTCCTCATTATATGAAATACTGATTTCTCTACTTCTACTTTATTAACGTGTTTTTTATAAAGCAATTTGCTTTTCATTAAGTAAATTCCTCTTCTCTAAATTAAGTAAATCAATTTCTTATTTAAATTATTTCGATTTAGTCTTAAATTTATTTCTTTAAATTCTTAATTTTTAAATTTTCTATACAAAAACGTATAAAATAGTTTAAAATTCTTTATTAACATTTTTCCCACATTCGCATTTAATATTTTTAACAATTTCTGCTACATTTTCTTTAACATTTCCTAGAAGATTTATGAGTCTTTTAGTTAATGGGGGATTAGTGATACTGTCATGACAATTTGTATTTTCCCATTATTTTTATTTACCTTTTGATTCATCTCTTTGAGTAGTATATCTTTATGTTATATGGCCTATGTTTGTAAAGCTTAATCGCTTCATTTTATACATTTTATTAACGGATATTATGTATATATTAATAAATAAAATTGAATATTAATTATATGAAGGATTAAATTTGCCAGAAAGTATAAGAGTATTGGAATCATTGGCATTACTTAGATGAACCTTTATTGCTGCTTTAATCTTTAATGAATTGGAAAGGTAAATTACTTATCTAACTTAAAAAACATTTATAAAAAGATTGCAAATAAATGATAATTATGTTATATACACAAAGTGGAGGTTCATAAAACAGTTCATAATTTAGAGTGAAGATCTAAAATTTAGGAGAACCTAATTTTATTCATTGGAGTTTAGGATATTATTATCCACAAAATGCTATTTCTTATAATTCTTAAAATTTCAGAATGCCAGTCAGTAGTGTAAAATCATTTTCAATTGAGATCAATAAAATAGGGAAACAAAATAATGTTTTAAAATTATTTTTGGTAGGATATAGATGAAATATTATTTATATTATTATTGCAATTAATGTTTTAATAATGTCCAACCAATTAATATTTTTATTTATAAATATATATCTTTTAAATAATAATGCTAGACAAGAAATAAGTAGTTGCAATTTAGAAATAGCCTCTTCTCTATGATACAATCCATGAAAAGAGATAAAATACAAAGAATATATTATCAAGAATAATGTATTCAGGAATAATAAACCATGCAAATGAAAGATCATCAGCAATATAGATGATAAGTAAATTAAATAGTCAAATAAGATAAAAAGTTAATGAATCGATCACTGGCAGATTAATATCACATTAATAATTTTATTTATGTCTTATATAAGGTTCATCAGATACTGTTAATCTACACATGGAATATATATAAACAATGTATTTAAATAAAAAATTACAATAAGTTGTAGTTTTAGCAACAAGTGATTAGAATCATATAAAATATTTTACTGATTTTCAATATGAAGAAGGAAGTCAATGGACTATTTAAATACATAAAATAGATTATTCTCAACAATAAGAATCATCTTTAGCATGGGATTTATACAATAATATGTTGGAAAGTGCAGAAAAGAAATAATTATAGAAAAATGTTAAATTAACTTTAGAAAGTGCTCAATTAATGTATTCTGGAAGATATATGACTATTTCTTAGTATAGTGCATTATATTTGAAAGTTCCTTAAATTGATTTTTAGAATGAAAATGTCTATCCTCAACCTTAACCTCTTATAAAGACTATTTAATTCACTTAAACAAAGAATTTATCGTTTATTTGATTATTTATTATTTATAATTTATTTATCATTTATTATTTATTTATTTATTTATTATTTATTATTTATTTATTTATTTATTATTTATTATTTATTATTTATTTATCATTTATTATTTATTTATTATTTATTATTTATTATTTATTTATTATTTATTATTTATTATTTATTTATTATTTATTATTTATTATTTATTATTTATTTATCATTTATTATTTATTTATCATGAAAGCATTATCACTTTAACTTAAATAATTCAATAAAATAGTTCCTATAATGACAAAATTGCCTTTTCCATCAAATTAATAAGTTATCATTGAAGTTGAGGCAGCCGCATTTAATAATTAAGATTTATTATTAATTAATGGAACAAAAATATCTACTGATTTGCCTTGCCCTGTAGGTTTTTAAGGTGTTGGAACAGTTGTTAAGGCAGGTTAAAATTGTATGAATGTATTAAGAAAAAGAGTTATTTTTAAAGGACAAGGAGCATTCAGTACTTACGTAAAAGTATCAATCTATAAATTAATTCCTATAGATAAAACAGTACCTATATAATCTGCTGCCTATGGATTCAATTCTTTAGTAGCCTTTGGATTAATTGATTATTATAAAAAGAATTGTAAGAAAGGAATTGTTAATAGTATTGCTTCATCATCTATAGGTAAGATATTAATACGATTATGTAAGAAATAAAAAATTAACTTGATTAATCTTGTTAGAAAAAATTAATATATTGATTTATTAAAGTAATAATAAAATGCGGAATTTATTATTTCTATGGAAGAATTAAATTGGCAAGCAAAATTTAATTTATTGTGTAAAGAAGTAGGAATTGATTTGTGTGTGGAGGGTATTGGAGGAAATTTTTTTTCTTAGATATGTAAAATTATGCCTTAAAATTCTATTATTCTTTCGTTTGGAAATCTATCTTAGAATTATGAAGTTTAATTTAATTTAAAAAATTTGCTTAGTAATAAAAAAATTGAAGGATTTGAATATTTTCGATGGTTTTAATCTTTAAAAAATTCATAAAGAAAATAAATTTACTTAAATCTATCAAAACTTCTTAAATAAGAGCTCACTACCAAAGTAATAAAATAATTCAAACTAACAGATATAAATAAAGCAATTTAATTTTATAAATAGCATCCAAAATCAAAAGGTAAAATTCTTATCTTATTATAATGATTATATATATAAAAATATTTAAATGAATTTTAATTCTAAATAAATTCTCTAATATTTTGTGACTACTCTATCACATATTGGTATAGATTACATCTCTGTTTAAATACTTAAAAATGCAAAGATAAACTGCTAATTTGCAATAGAATTAATTCATTTATTAAATGATGTATGCTTACTTCATATTACAAATTATAATTTTGAAGTCATTAAAAGAAATCCTTTTTTAAATATTTAAAATTCTAAGAAATTAATAACTGAATATTTTAAATAAGTTGGATATTAAGCTTATAAAATAAAGAATTTTTTTACGGATGGGCGACTTATTCTTATTTCTATTGGATACGTATTAGCAATTTCAGATTATTTTAATCAACTTAAAAAAATATTCGATAAAGATTTTTCCATCAAAAAAAGTAGAAGTAAAAAATTTTAATGGAAAAATTAATTCGGGAAAAATTAATTCGATTATTTGAAATCTTTTTAAAATGAAGATTTACTTGAATAGATTAAAGGCTATGTAAGTTTAATATATAAAAAATTTAAATAAGTGAAAAAGATTCAACAGATTAAACAAAAAAGACAGATTAAACAAAAAAGAATAAAACATATATTAGGAAAGTAATAATTAACATCTTAATAATTATTAAATTCGTTAACTAATTAATATGATAAATCATAATTGTAAAAGCTTTAAGCTATAAAATACTTTTAAATGAATCAAATGAGAAATAGAAAATTATTTTGGGCTTGGATGGATAGTGTTGTTGCAGTTTAAAAGAAAAAATATATTGAAGATTCTTCTTATTAATTTATTAAAGAAGGATTTTTTTAGACTGATGTTTAATTAGTCTCTGATAATCATATTTTTAATAAAGTTTATTAGTTAGTTGGCTCTATTGAAAAATATTAAAAGAAAATGGAAGAGAATTAAGAAAAATACAATAAAATAAAAAATGAAAAAAAAGATAAATTATATTTGAAAAAAGATCAATAAATTAGATAAAAAATAAATGATCAAATTTGTCAAAAATTAGTTATACAATCATAATTAGCAAATAAATATTCAAATTAATAAAAAATAAAAATTCCAAACAAATAAAAATTCCACTAACAAAATTAATAGTAAAACGAATTAGATAAATAATTAATAAATAAAATATAAAATAAAGTGAATAAATTATCTCATCTAAAATTCATTGGGTTATGATATTATATATAATTAATTAATAATTAAATGAAATCGGATTATGTTCAAATGTAACCATCTTAAAACACATTTTTAACAAAAATCAAATAAAATATATGGGTAATATTAACAGTTTCAATAGTAAATTATTCAATATCAATTCTATTATCACTTTTATTAACAAATAAATAGCAGCCAGGATATTGGTCATTAATAGTAAGTTCAATAATATGTTTTATTCTAAGTTAAAGTCATGTTATAATATATGGAGTAAGTATTCTTTCTATAGTGTATATGTAAATACTTGATTTAAATACTAGACAACAAATTATAATGGTTTAAATGGCAGGCATTATATTATTGCCTACTATTAAAATATTTAATAAATTTAGTGCTGTTTTTATGTACATGCCACCCAAATTACATGTTGGAATAATTGTCGGAGTTTGTTTTTTGCTCATATCGAAAGTATTTTTTTTATAAGATTTTTCCATTAGCTCTTTCAAATATTGTTTTTTTTATACATCAACCTAATTTTATTCTAGATCCACAAAATTATTTCGTATTATTAATTTAGCATGGCAATTTTATAAGTTTATCAATTTCTGCTGCTATAATCTTATTAATGCTAATTATTCGTAAAAGGGCTAAATTATATCCTTTTGTTTTAATTATAGTATTAATAGGATTGATAGTAAATTATTTTTATTCATTAGGAAATTTCAGAAATATATTATAATAAATAAATACAACAAATGCAACAAATACAACAAATACATAATATCAAGCAACTCTTTGCCCTTTAAAAATAATCTAATCATTAGTAATCCCAACAATCCCCTAAATAATAGCTATCATCCCAATTTCTTCAATACTTGCATTAATAATAGCATTCTAGCAAAGTCTTTATATTCAATAATTAAGATTATTAAAAAATAAAGCTGATCATAAATTGCTTCTTATAGGTAATTAATAACTTAGTGATATAATTGGAGGTTCTTAAGGATTAGTTTTATCATTGTCAAATGTATTTTCTGGAATATTAGGTGGATTACCAGTTACTATAAGTTTATTATCGACTCATTAACATTTTTTCCAAAAATAGAAATATAATTTTAGAGTTAGTAAAATTGTTACTATATTACAAATCCCTATAGCATTTACTTTCTTTTGCTTATTCAGAATATCATTTTTGAATATTCCTTTATGGGCACTCTTCTCAATTATTACAATACCTTTGATATATTATTTTTACCATATAAAAAAGTTATTACATAATGATTTAAAGTTTGTTATTGTTATAGGTTTACTTACAGTGTTTACACATCCTATGATAGCATTAGTAGTTGGTGCTTTTTATTCTTTATATGGATTTGCAGAATTAATTAGTTCATATCCTGCTTAAATAATGATTTAAACTGAGCATCCTTCATTTGTTCATTTTAGATAGACTTAAATGTTTTAGCATGTTGTAAGTAATAATCGAGCAATACTTAAATAAAAGATTAAAGTACTTGAAGATGATATACCAAATATCCCTTTACAGGATTTCATATTATATAGATTCACTGGAGTTCTTTCTTATCTAAATTTTTATAAACATTAGCAAGAGATTAATAATCTGCTTAAAAGGAAGATCTAAAAAGATAGTAAAAAAAGTTATAAGGAAGATTTTTAATATGTTATATTTAGTTTTAGGTATGTTCATAATATTGATTAATATGCAATTAATCTATTTGCTGGACTTGTTAAGAAGATTAAAGAGAGGACTAAAGAAATTGTTATTATTACTGGATTACACTCTAAATTAATTTCTTTGTTCTTTAATCATGAGTATTTCAATTTACTCATTGAAGAAAATTAGAATTCGGTATATAGAATTCAAGGAAGGGATTTCTAATGATCATATATATATATATATTATTAAATAAGATAAAATAATAATCTATTCATTTATCTTCTCCTTCAATCTTTTAATATAATGAATTCCATTTATTTAAACTATCTTTATCAAAATTATTCTTATGACTTTCAATAATAGCACATTACTTCTTCATACTTTATAATCCTTAGACTCCATACTTATTAATAAATAGAAATCTGCTCTTTACAAGTAATTCATATATGAGGCATTGCTAGTATTATCCTTAATTAAATTATTGCATATTTTAGATACTTTTTAATGAATTTATTCGATTCTTGATAAATCAGTGTAAAAATTATTTTTAAAGAGAAAACATGCTTTTAAGAGGAATACAATCTGTTAACTTTTTTTTAATAATTTATTGCAGAATTTAGTTGTATCCGAAATCAAAATTTAATAATTTTATTAATTAATGCAATTTAATATTATTAAAGTTCCAATAAGCTAATTTAAAATAAGTTTTTTATTTAATTTTATGTAATTTATTAACTATAAATTTAAATAACTCTACTTATAATCTCATAAGTGAACTAATTTAAATGTCCTTAATTATCAATTCTATTAATAGACTGAGCTAAAAGTAAATTAAATAAAGCAGCTTTTTTAAAATCATATTTAACCATTTATTAAGCTAATTTCTTTCCTTAAATAAATACATCTTTTAATGGTACATCACATTCTTCTTTCTACATTTATTTAGCAAATGAAAGTATTTTAAAGAAAAGTGATGGTAAAGTTATTTTTATTCTTATAAAACTACCTAATAATATTTCTTTTTTAATAATATTAATCATTTTCCATAACACATTTTTATCTTAAGAGTATAAAATATTGATTATTTTGCTTATTGTATCTTGCTCTTTCTTTATTAATATTTATCATCTCCTTATGGCCCTTCTAATAAAGGTCTTATAAAATTAATAAGATAAACTAAAGTCTTTTAATTATCTAAAGATTAATTTCTAGAGACTGATTTAGCTATACTTAAAGCTACTTCTCTTCTTTATTAACTTCTAAATATTCCATTAAATTAGGGAATTAAGCCATAAGCAAGATCTGCATTGACATAGTTTATAAAGGATGAATTAATATTTTAGATATATGATTCTGGAATTAAACACTAGTTCTATTTAATTGTTTTTTAGATAATTTAATAGTGCATTCAAGTATTTGATTAACATATGTATGATTTTAGGGATAGCATTTTAAAGTGAAGTTTTAAAATGACGATAATAGATGAAGTGAATTATTAATTTAATTTTATTGAGCAGAATAACTAGTTTATTAATTGATTCCTTAAAATGATCATATATATTATAACTATCTGTAATCTAATTAATTTTAGAAGATTAATTAATAGCGTATTGTGATAACCTTTACATTAAATTAATCATTATTGATATTACATCTACTCCTGACTCTAAAGGTCCCACTACAAAGTTTCAATATCTAACTAAGTGAATTAATATGAAATTAATCTGGAAATACTTGTATTATACAATCTAATATATATTGTTGAGAAATCTAATCTTTTGAACTTGTTACTATTTATATTAATTTTGGTAATACTTATGTATTAAATAAAGAGAAATTAATCCCTTCTAAAGAACTTAACCTTGTTATATTTTAGCCTATCAACATTTTTAAATCTTTTCTTTATTTTGCAGTTCTAGCTTTATCTCGACCGGATTGTAACCTTATCCATAATCTATTAGACTAAATTAAATTATTGATTATTATCTATACTGCTTATCTAGTAGACCTATTCTAACTCTAAAATTAAGTTCCTACATCTGGAAGTCTATCTTTACAACTTTTGAGGAAATAATAACGTGCGAAAAGACCTCTTAAAGGATTTTGCACAGATTTCAACATCTCTATTAAATCATCTAAAACTTTTTCTGAAACCCTATTAATGAGATTGTATATAGACACTTCCAACAGTTATTAATAAATAAATACGTGGAATGATGCCTGTTGCATGTTGAACAGATTAATATAAATCTATCATTTTACGACCTCTTTTGAATTCCTCTTTAAAATATGTTTATAATACTTTTAATTCATCAAAGATTATCATGAATAATTCGCAATAGTTTTTGGGAGTTAGTTGGATGTCTTTAATTAGCTTAGCATTACTGATGAAAATTTAAGACCATCTCGCAAAGAGGCTTGGTCTAGTGCTTTCCTCATATAATATGATTGCTCTTTTACTACCTTTTTGGCATCTTAAAGAATTTTTTATTGATCTAATTACATTATTTAATATTGAATATATATATATATAATGATTATATATAAAAATAAATCACATTAAATTATCAGTTTTAAATGTTTACATCTCTTGTTTTTATTTTTTAAATTTATTATCTCTATTTCTATATTTTATACTTAGATAATAAAATAGCTCTTGAATTAGGTGATAAATTAGGATCATATTTTAAATAATTCTTTTTATCTTCCTTTTTAGGAAAGTTTTTACTCCATTATTGTTTCTTAGTTTATTTAATTTATTTAATTTATTGATTTAATTTGAAGTTTTAATTAATTACTTTCTCTTTAAGTCTTTTAAAAGATTATACTTAATAGTTTAATTTATTATTAATATGGCCAAGTCTCTTCTTAAACTAATATAAAGATTTAGGACTTAATTGGAATATTTGATTGTTTATTATAATTGATTTTATTACAGAATTGTTCATAAGTGGATAGTTTATATTACTGTATTTGTTACTTAGGTTTCTGTTTATTTTTCTAAAGTAATTCAAAAGTAAGATTATTAATTTATTGAATCTGGCTAATCTTATAATCTTTATTATTAAGTATATAATTCATCTTAATATTCTCTTTCTTATTTTTTTATTAATTCATTTAGGATAATCTTATAATCTTATTTACAATTGGTATTGACTTGCCTGCTTTTCTATTCAATTAATTATATAAACAAACATTTTAATTATAGTTTCTTAGCTAAACTCTAAATTTACTACTTTTTCTTTTTATTCTTAATAATTTGACTTTTCTTTTGTTTTTTTAACGTCATATTAATTAATATATAAAACATATCTATAATCAATATTATTTATATGCAATCAAGAATTTACTATCGAAGATATACAAGAATGCATTTTCAACCAGCATTACAATTATTCTATAAATTTAAAGCTATAAACAATTTCGTAGATTTTAAACATCTTATTTAATAACCTGATAAACCCGACATTTCACGCACAAAAAAAACTAAAATCTTGAAAAACACTGATAAGGAGTTATTAAACGATTTAATTGCCAAGTACCCAGATTTGCAGTATTAACCACTAACAAAGGCGGCAATAGAGGGTTAAGGTAATAAAGCAACAACATTCTCATACATATTCAATTTTATTTAAAAACAAAAAAAATTCATGAAAGAAGGATTCAGGAAGCAAGAGGCCTTCAAAAAAACTTAATAAATATATTAGAGTAGAATTTAAAGAAAATTAAATCAAACTTTATTGGCCAGAGGGCTTGCCTTCACTAATTAAGCACGTTCATTTTTATCTATATATGAGCAATAACTATAATACGAGGCAAGATTGAAGACAATTCGATCGAAGAGATAGTTAGATAAATATCAATAGAAATTGAAAAATATAGATGATCATGATAATAGGAAATATTAAAATTATTAAAAAATGTTTTATGATTTAAAAGTGCCAGGAATTTAGCTATATCAATAATTGGAAACTAAAAAAATGACATAATAGAGAATTTAAAATATGTCCAAATAATTATTCAATAGTTTTTATTAAAGAGTTTCTATACTTGATAATATGTCCACTTTTACTGATAATTAGCTTTTAAGCAATATTATAGCAAGACCGAAATCTATGAAAATACAAGCAAACACTCTCATAAAAAAATTATTAAAATTTAATGTAAAACTTAATTCATTTGGTTAAATAGATTACACTTAATGTAAACATCAATTAATGATAAGATATTTTAAATAAAATGTTTACGTTAAAACAGCTTTATTAATGAATGATTTAGAATATGAATTTCCACATAAGTAACATCGATTTATGAAGACTTTTTAACTGAAAGAAGAAGTATTGAAAAAATAGAAATAAATAAGTTCATTGCCCACTGCCGCTGAAATATTTTAAATTGGGGAGGAAGTCTAAAAAGATT
>NW_028291894.1:50000-82500 GCF_963383615.2 Lipophrys pholis | reverse complement strand
ACAATCTTAGACGTTCACAGATGTTCTCCAGATGCTCTCCAGATGTTCTCCAGATGTTCTCCAGATGTTCTCCAGATGTTTTCCAGATGCTCTCCAGATGTTCTCCAGATGCTCTCCAGATGCTCTCCAGATGTTTTCCAGATGCTCTCCAGATGTTCTCCAGATGCTCTCCAGATGTTTTCCAGATGCTCTCCAGATGCTCTCCAGATGTTCTCCAGATGCTCTCCAGATGTTCTCCAGATGCTCTCCAGATGTTTTCCAGATGCTCTCCAGATGCTCTCCAGATGTTCTCCAGATGCTCTCCAGATGTTCTCCAGATGCTCTCCAGATGTTTTCCAGATGTTCTCCAGATGCTCTCCAGATGCTCTCCAGATGTTTTCCAGATGCTCTCCAGATGCTCTCCAGATGTTTTCCAGATGTTCTCCAGATGCTCTCCAGATGCTCTCCAGATGTTTTCCAGATGCTCTCCAGATGTCAGCAGAACAGTCGAATCAATAGATCAAATTAAACAAAACTGTTTACAGCATTAACGCCTCCTTGTCTTCAACTCGCTTGATTTCAGTTTGATTCAGTTCAGTTAAATTTGATTCAGTTCAGTTAAATTTGATTCAGTTCAGTTTGATTCAGTTCAGTCCAGTTTGATTCAGTTCAGTTAAATTTGATTCAGTTCAGTTCAGTTTGATTCAGTTCAGTTCAGTTGTTTCAGTTCAGTTCAGTTTGATTCAGTTCAGTTCAGTTTGATTCAGTTCAGTTCAGTTGTTTCAGTTCAGTTCAGTTTGATTCAGTTCAGTTTAGTTTGATTCAGTTCTGTTTATTTAGTTCAATTTGATTCAGTTCTGTTTGATTCAGTTCAGTTTAGTTTGATTCAGTTCAGTTCAATTTGATTCAGTTCTGTTTGATTCAGTTCAGTTCAGTTTGATTCAGTTCAGTTCAGTTTGATTCAGTTCAGTTCAGTTTGATTCAGTTCAGTTTAATTTGACTCAGTTCAGTTCAGTTTATTTAGTTCAGTTTGATTCAGTTCAGTTCAGTTTGATTCAGTTCAGTTTAATTTGATTCAGTTCAGTTAAATTTGATTCAGTTCAGTTTGATTCAGTTCAGTTTGATTCAGTTCAGTTAAATTTGATTCAGTTCAGTTTGATTCAGTTCAGTTCAGTTTTTTCAGTTCAGTTTAGTTTGATTCAGTTCAGTTTATTTAGTTCAGTTTGATTCAGTTCAGTTCAGTTTGATTCAGTTCAGTTTAATTTGATTCAGTTCAGTTCAGTTTGATTCAGTTCAGTTCAGTTGTTTCAGCTCAGTTCAGTTTGATTCAGTTCAGTTCAGTTTGATTCAGTTCAGTTTAGTTTGATTCAGTTCTGTTTATTTAGTTCAATTTGATTCAGTTCTGTTTGATTCAGTTCAGTTTAGTTTGATTCAGTTCTGTTTGATTCAGTTCAATTCAGTTTGATTCAGTTCAGTTTAGTTTGATTCAGTTCAGTTTAATTTGATTCAGTTCAGTTCAGTTTGATTCAGTTCAGTTCAGTTGTTTCAGTTCAGTTCAGTTTGATTCAGTTCAGTTCAGTTTGATTCAGTTCAGTTCAGTTGTTTCAGTTCAGTTCAGTTTGATTCAGTTCAGTTTAGTTTGATTCAGTTCTGTTTATTTAGTTCAATTTGATTCAGTTCTGTTTGATTCAGTTCAGTTTAGTTTGATTCAGTTCAGTTCAATTTGATTCAGTTCTGTTTGATTCAGTTCAGTTCAGTTTGATTCAGTTCAGTTCAGTTTGATTCAGTTCAGTTCAGTTTGATTCAGTTCAGTTTAATTTGACTCAGTTCAGTTCAGTTTGATTCAGTTCAGTTTATTTAGTTCAGTTTGATTCAGTTCAGTTTAATTTGATTCAGTTCAGTTAAATTTGATTCAGTTCAGTTTGATTCAGTTCAGTTTGATTCAGTTCAGTTTGATTCAGTTCAGTTAAATTTGATTCAGTTCAGTTTGATTCAGTTCAGTTCAGTTTTTTCAGTTCAGTTTAGTTTGATTCAGTTCAGTTTATTTAGTTCAGTTTGATTCAGTTCAGTTCAGTTTGATTCAGTTCAGTTCAGTTTGATTCAGTTCAGTTCAATTTGATTCAGTTCTGTTTGATTCAGTTCAGTTTAGTTTGATTCAGTTCTGTTTGATTTGATTCAGTTCAATTCAGTTTGATTCAGTTCAGTTTAGTTTGATTCAGTTCAGTTTAATTTGATTCAGTTCAATTCAGTTTGATTCAGTTCAGTTTAGTTTGATTCAGTTCAGTTTAATTTGATTCAGTTCAATTCAGTTTGATTCAGTTCAGTTTAGTTTGATTCAGTTCAGTTTAATTTGATTCAGTTCAGTTCAGTTGTTTCAGTTCAGTTCAGTTTGATTCAGTTCAGTTCAGTTTGATTCAGTTTCAGTTTAGTTTGATTCAGTTCTGTTTATTTAGTTCAATTTGATTCAGTTCTGTTTGATTCAGTTCAGTTCAGTTTGATTCAGTTCAGTTTAATTTGATTCAGTTCAGTTTAATTTGATTCAGTTCAGTTCAGTTTGATTCAGTTCAGTTCAATTTGATTCAGTTCTGTTTGATTCAGTTCAGTTCAGTTTGATTCAGTTCAGTTCAGTTTGATTCAGTTCAGTTCAGTTTGATTCAGTTCAGTTTAATTTGACTCAGTTCAGTTCAGTTTGATTCAGTTCAGTTTATTTAGTTCAGTTTGATTCAGTTCAGTTTAATTTGATTCAGTTCAGTTAAATTTGATTCAGTTCAGTTTGATTCAGTTCAGTTTGATTCAGTTCAGTTTGATTCAGTTCAGTTAAATTTGATTCAGTTCAGTTTGATTCAGTTCAGTTCAGTTTTTTCAGTTCAGTTTAGTTTGATTCAGTTCAGTTTATTTAGTTCAGTTTGATTCAGTTCAGTTCAGTTTGATTCAGTTCAGTTCAGTTTGATTCAGTTCAGTTCAATTTGATTCAGTTCTGTTTGATTCAGTTCAGTTTAGTTTGATTCAGTTCTGTTTGATTTGATTCAGTTCAATTCAGTTTGATTCAGTTCAGTTTAGTTTGATTCAGTTCAGTTTAATTTGATTCAGTTCAATTCAGTTTGATTCAGTTCAGTTTAGTTTGATTCAGTTCAGTTTAATTTGATTCAGTTCAATTCAGTTTGATTCAGTTCAGTTTAGTTTGATTCAGTTCAGTTTAATTTGATTCAGTTCAGTTCAGTTGTTTCAGTTCAGTTCAGTTTGATTCAGTTCAGTTCAGTTTGATTCAGTTTCAGTTTAGTTTGATTCAGTTCTGTTTATTTAGTTCAATTTGATTCAGTTCTGTTTGATTCAGTTCAGTTCAGTTTGATTCAGTTCAGTTTAATTTGATTCAGTTCAGTTTAATTTGATTCAGTTCAGTTCAGTTTGATTCAGTTCAGTTTAATTTGATTCAGTTCAGTTCAGTTTGATTCAGTTCAGTTCAGTTTGATTCAGGAGGAACCTACAGAACCAGACTCAGAGGAGGAAGAGGAGATACCTGCAGAACCAGACTAAGCGGAGGAGGAACCTGCAGAACCAGACTAAGCGGAGGAGACTTTCTGCGTGTCAGGTTCATTATGCTTCATTATTCCTCAGTGGAGCTTCAGGAGAGGACAGGTGGAGGGCAGGTGGAGGGCAGGTGGAGGACAGGTGGAAGACAGGTGGAGGGCAGGTGGAGGACAGGTGGAGGGCAGGTGGAGGACAGGTGGAGGGCAGGTGGTGGACAGGTGGAGGGCAGGTGGAAGACAGGTGGAGGGCAGGTGGAGGACAGGTGGAGGACAGGTGGAGGGCAGGTGGAGGGCAGGTGGAAGACAGGTGGAGGACAGGTGGAGGGCAGGTGGAGGAGAGGTGGAGGGCAGGTGGAAGACAGGTGGAGGAGAAGTGGAGGGCAGGTGGACGAGAGGTGGAAGACAGGTGGAGGACAGGTGGAGGGCAGGTGGAGGAGAGGTGGAGGGCAGGTGGAAGGCAGGTGGAGGGCAGGTGGAAGGCAGGTGGAGGAGAGGTGGAAGGCAGGTGGAGGAGAGGTGGAAGACAGGTGGAGGAGAAGTGGAGGGCAGGTGGAGGAGAGGTGGAAGACAGGTGGAGGAGAGGTGGAGGGCAGGTGGAAGGCAGGTGGAGGAGAGGTGGAGGGCAGGTGGAGGGCAGGTGGAAGGCAGGTGGAGGAGAGGTGGAGGGCAGGTGGAGGAGAGGTGGAAGGCAGGTGGAGGTTGGACTAATTAAAGCTCCCTGGTGACTCAGGCAGGTTCTAGAAGCTTCCTGACTCATAACAACAACAAGCAGCAGCTGAAGCGACGGTAAGAAACTCTTCTCTATAAACACACTGATGGTAGAGCGTTTCATCCTCTATCTACGTTTAAAGACTTTATATAAAAGAAACAGTGATGGTAGAGCGTTTCATCCTCTATCTACGTTTAAAGACTTTATATAAAAGAAAGAAACAGTGATGGTAGAGCGTTTCATCCTCTATCTACGTTTAAAGACTTTATATAAAAGAAAGACTGATGGTAGAGCGTTTCATCCTTTATCTACGTTTAAAGACTTTATATAAAAGAAACAGTGATGGTAGAGCGTTTCATCCTTTATCTACGTTTAAAGACTTTATATAAAAGAAAGAAACAGTGATGGTAGAGCGTTTCATCCTCTATCTACGTTTAAAGACTTTATATAAAAGAAAGACTGATGGTAGAGCGTTTCATCCTTTATCTACGTTTAAAGACTTTATATAAAAGAAACAGTGATGGTAGAGCGTTTCATCCTCTATCTACGTTTAAAGACTTTATATAAAAGAAACAGTGATGGTAGAGCGTTTCATCCTCTATCTACATTTAAAGACTTTATATAAAAGAAAGAAACACTGATGGTAGAGCGTTTCATCCTCTATCTACGTTTAAAGACTTTATATAAAAGAAAGAAACACTGATGGTAGAGCGTTTCATCCTCTATCTACGTTTAAAGACTTTATATAAAAGAAACACTGATTGTAGAGCGTTTCATCCTCTATCTACGTTTAAAGACTTTATATAAAAGAAACAGTGATGGTAGAGCGTTTCATCCTTTATCTACGTTTAAAGACTTTATATAAAAGAAAGAAACAGTGATGGTAGAGCGTTTCATCCTCTATCTACGTTTAAAGACTTTATATAAAAGAAAGACTGATGGTAGAGCGTTTCATCCTTTATCTACGTTTAAAGACTTTATATAAAAGAAACAGTGATGGTAGAGCGTTTCATCCTCTATCTACGTTTAAAGACTTTATATAAAAGAAACAGTGATGGTAGAGCGTTTCATCCTCTATCTACATTTAAAGACTTTATATAAAAGAAAGAAACACTGATGGTAGAGCGTTTCATCCTCTATCTACGTTTAAAGACTTTATATAAAAGAAACAGTGATGGTAGAGCGTTTCATCCTCTATCTACGTTTAAAGACTTTATATAAAAGAAACACTGATGGTAGAGCGTTTCATCCTCTATCTACGTTTAAAGACTTTATATAAAAGAAACACTGATGGTAGAGCGTTTCATCCTCTATCTACGTTTAAAGACTTTATAGAAAAGAAACACTGATGGTAGAGCGTTTCATCCTCTATCTACGTTTAAAGACTTTATATAAAAGAAACAGTGATGGTAGAGCGTTTCATCCTCTATCTACGTTTAAAGACTTTATATAAAAGAAAGAAACAGTGATGGTAGAGCGTTTCATCCTCTATCTACGTTTAAAGACTTTATATAAAAGAAACAGTGATGGTAGAGCGTTTCATCCTCTATCTACGTTTAAAGACTTTATATAAAAGAAACAGTGATGGTAGAGCGTTTCATCCTCTATCTACGTTTAAAGACTTTATATAAAAGAAACACTGATGGTAGAGCGTTTCATCCTCTATCTACGTTTAAAGACTTTATATAAAAGAAACACTGATGGTAGAGCGTTTCATCCTCTATCTACGTTTAAAGACTTTATATAAAAGAAACAGTGATGGTAGAGCGTTTCATCCTCTATCTACGTTTAAAGACTTTATATAAAAGAAACACTGATGGTAGAGCGTTTCATCCTCTATCTACGTTTAAAGACTTTATATAAAAGAAACACTGATGGTAGAGCGTTTCATCCTCTATCTACGTTTAAAGAGGTTTAAAGCTGCGGGCAGTGTTGGTCAGGACCTCGGCCTCTGGCCCGTTGGGGGGGGGGGGCTTAAGCACAGCCTCTGGCCCGTTGGGGGGGGGGGGGGGCTTAAGCACAGCCTCTGGCCCGTTCATGGCCTTTGGCCACTTTAATGAAAAATGTGGAGGGCTTTTATTGTGAAAACCAACTAAACTCTAATGTAGCTGGTGGCATAGATAAAGCACAGCCATACCCCCTACACTCTACTGTAGTGGGCCTGGATGGGGGGGGGGGGGGGGTTTAGATAAAGCACAGCCATACCCCCTACACTCTACTGTAGTGGGCCTGGATGGGGGGGGGGGTTAGATAAAGCACAGCCATACCCCCTACACTCTACTGTAGTGGGCCTGGATGGGGGGGGGGGGGGGGGGGGGGGGTCTGGGGTGTCTTTCAGCTGGGGTTGGTCCTGTAACCCTAACCTGATGGTGGGGTCAAAAGTGGGCGGGACCCGGCTAATTAGCTAGTGATCCGTAACTCAGCTTAATGGTGTGTGTGTGTTACAGGTGTGTGTTACAGGTGTGTGTTACAGGTGTGTGTTACAGGTTTGTGTGTTACAGTTGTGTGTTACAGGTGTGTGTTGCAGGTGTGTGTTACAGGTGTGTGTTACAGGTGTGTGTTACAGGTTTGTGTGTTACAGGTGTGTGTTACAGGTGTGTGTTGCAGGTGTGTGTTACAGGTGTGTGTTACAGGTTTGTGTGTTACAGGTGTGTGTTACAGGTGTGTGTTGCAGGTGTGTGTTACAGGTTTGTGTGTTACAGGTGTGTGTTACAGGTGTGTGTTGCAGGTTTGTGTGTTACAGGTGTGTGTTGCAGGTGTGTGTTGCAGGTGTGTGTTACAGGTTTGTGTGTTACAGGTGTGTGTTGCAGGTGTGTGTTGCAGGTGTGTGTTACAGGTTTGTGTGTTACAGGTGTGTGTTACAGGTTTGTGTGTTACAGGTGTGTGTTGCAGGTGTGTGTTACAGGTGTGTGTTACAGGTTTGTGTGTTACAGGTGTGTGTTGCAGGTTTGTGTGTTACAGGTGTGTGTTGCAGGTGTGTGTTGCAGGTGTGTGTTACAGGTGTGTGTTACAGGTTTGTGTGTTACAGGTGTGTGTTACAGGTGTGTGTTGCAGGTGTGTGTTACAGGTGTGTGTTACAGGTGTGTGTTACAGGTTTGTGTGTTACAGGTGTGTGTTACAGGTGTGTGTTGCAGGTGTGTGTTGCAGGTGTGTGTAATTGCTCTTAGTGTGTGTTACAGGTGTGTTACAGGTGTGTGTGTGTGTGTGTGTGTGTGTGTGTGTGTGTGTTACAGGTGTGTTACAGGTGTGTGTGTGTGTGTGTGTGTGTGTGTGTGTGTGTGTGTGTGTGTGTGTGTGTGTGTGTGTGTGTGTGTGTGTGTGTGTGTGTGTGTTACAGGTTTGTGTTACAGGTGTGTGTTGCAGGTGTTTGTTACAGGTGTGTGTTACAGGTGTGTGTTACAGGTGTGTGTTACAGATGTGTGTTGCAGGTGTGTGTGTGTTACAGGTGTGTGTGTGTGTTACAGGTGTGTGTTGCAGGTGTGTGTTACAGGTGTGTGTGTGTTACAGGTGTGTGTTGCAGGTGTGTGTGTGTGTGTGTTACAGGTGTGTGTTGCAGGTTTGTGTGTTACAGGTGTGTGTTGCAGGTGTGTGTTGCAGGTGTGTGTTGCAGGTGTGTGTGTGTGTGTGTGTGTGTGTGTGTGTGTGTGTGTGTGTGTGTGTGTTACAGGTGTGTGTTGCAGGTGTGTGTTGCAGGTGTGTGTTACAGGTGTGTGTTACAGGTTTGTGTGTTACAGTTGTGTGTTACAGGTGTGTGTTGCAGGTGTGTGTTACAGGTGTGTGTTACAGGTGTGTGTTACAGGTTTGTGTGTTACAGGTGTGTGTTACAGGTGTGTGTTGCAGGTGTGTGTTACAGGTGTGTGTTACAGGTTTGTGTGTTACAGGTGTGTGTTACAGGTGTGTGTTGCAGGTGTGTGTTACAGGTTTGTGTGTTACAGGTGTGTGTTACAGGTGTGTGTTGCAGGTTTGTGTGTTACAGGTGTGTGTTGCAGGTGTGTGTTGCAGGTGTGTGTTACAGGTGTGTGTTACAGGTGTGTGTTACAGGTTTGTGTGTTACAGGTGTGTGTTGCAGGTGTGTGTTGCAGGTGTGTGTTACAGGTGTGTGTTACAGGTTTGTGTGTTACAGGTGTGTGTTACAGGTTTGTGTGTTACAGGTGTGTGTTGCAGGTGTGTGTTACAGGTGTGTGTTACAGGTTTGTGTGTTACAGGTGTGTGTTGCAGGTTTGTGTGTTACAGGTGTGTGTTGCAGGTGTGTGTTGCAGGTGTGTGTTACAGGTGTGTGTTACAGGTTTGTGTGTTACAGGTGTGTGTTACAGGTGTGTGTTGCAGGTGTGTGTTACAGGTGTGTGTTACAGGTGTGTGTTACAGGTTTGTGTGTTACAGGTGTGTGTTACAGGTGTGTGTTGCAGGTGTGTGTTACAGGTGTGTGTTGCAGGTGTGTGTTGCAGGTGTGTGTAATTGCTCTTAGTGTGTGTTACAGGTGTGTTACAGGTGTGTGTGTGTGTGTGTGTGTGTGTGTGTGTGTGTGTGTGTGTGTGTGTGTGTGTGTGTGTGTGTGTGTGTGTGTGTGTGTGTGTTACAGGTGTGTTACAGGTGTGTGTGTGTGTGTGTGTGTGTGTGTGTGTGTGTGTGTGTGTGTGTGTGTGTGTGTGTGTGTGTGTGTGTTACAGGTTTGTGTTACAGGTGTGTGTTGCAGGTGTTTGTTACAGGTGTGTGTTACAGGTGTGTGTTACAGGTGTGTGTTACAGATGTGTGTTGCAGGTGTGTGTGTGTTACAGGTGTGTGTGTGTGTTACAGGTGTGTGTTGCAGGTGTGTGTTACAGGTGTGTGTGTGTTACAGGTGTGTGTTGCAGGTGTGTGTGTGTGTGTGTTACAGGTGTGTGTTGCAGGTTTGTGTGTTACAGGTGTGTGTTGCAGGTGTGTGTTGCAGGTGTGTGTGTGTGTGTGTGTGTGTGTGTGTGTGTGTGTGTGTGTGTGTGTGTGTGTGTGTGTTACAGGTGTGTGTTGCAGGTGTGTGTTGCAGGTGTGTGTTACAGGTGTGTGTGTTACAGGTGTGTGTTGCAGGTGTGTGTTACAGGTGTGTGTTACAGGTGTGTGTTACAGGTGTGTGTGTGTTACAGGTGTGTGTTGCAGGTGTGTGTTACAGGTGTGTGTGTGTTACAGGTGTGTGATACAGGTGTGTGTTGCAGGTGTGTGTTACAGGTGTGTGTGTGTTACAGGTGTGTGTTACAGGTGTGTGTTACAGGTGTGTGTTACAGGTGTGTGTGTGTTACAGGTGTGTGTTACAGGTGTGTGTGTGTTACAGGTGTGTGTTACAGGTGTGTGTTACAGGTGTGTGATACAGGTGTGTGTTACAGGTGTGTGATACAGGTGTGTGTGTGTTACAGGTGTGTGATACAGGTGTGTGTGTGTTACAGGTGTGTGTTACAGGTTTGTGTGTTACAGGTGTGTGTTGCAGGTGTGTGTTACAGGTGTGTGTTACAGGTTTGTGTGTTACAGGTGTGTGTTGCAGGTTTGTGTGTTACAGGTGTGTGTTGCAGGTGTGTGTTGCAGGTGTGTGTTACAGGTGTGTGTTACAGGTTTGTGTGTTACAGGTGTGTGTTGCAGGTGTGTGTTACAGGTGTGTGTTACAGGTGTGTGTTACAGGTTTGTGTGTTACAGGTGTGTGTTACAGGTTTGTGTGTTACAGGTGTGTGTTACAGGTGTGTGTTGCAGGTGTGTGTTACAGGTGTGTGTTGCAGGTGTGTGTTGCAGGTGTGTGTAATTGCTCTTAGTGTGTGTTACAGGTGTGTTACAGGTGTGTGTGTGTGTGTGTGTGTGTGTGTGTGTGTGTGTGTGTGTGTGTGTGTGTGTGTGTGTTACAGGTTTGTGTTACAGGTGTGTGTTGCAGGTGTTTGTTACAGGTGTGTGTTACAGGTGTGTGTTACAGGTGTGTGTTACAGATGTGTGTTGCAGGTGTGTGTGTGTTACAGGTGTGTGTGTGTGTTACAGGTGTGTGTTGCAGGTGTGTGTTACAGGTGTGTGTGTGTTACAGGTGTGTGTTGCAGGTGTGTGTGTGTGTGTGTTACAGGTGTGTGTTGCAGGTGTGTGTTGCAGGTGTGTGTTACAGGTGTGTGTGTGTGTGTTACAGGTGTGTGTTGCAGGTGTGTGTGTGTGTGTGTGTGTGTGTGTGTGTGTGTGTTACAGGTGTGTGTTGCAGGTGTGTGTTGCAGGTGTGTGTTGCAGGTGTGTGTTGCAGGTGTGTGTGTTACAGGTGTGTGTTGCAGGTGTGTGTTACAGGTGTGTGTGTGTTACAGGTGTGTGTTACAGGTGTGTGTGTGTTACAAGTGTGTGTTGCAGGTGTGTGTGTGTGTTACAGGTGTGTGTTGCAGGTGTGTGTGTGTGATACAGGTGTGTGTTGCAGGTGTGTGTTACAGGTGTGTGTGTGTTACAGGTGTGTGTTACAGGTGTGTGTTACAGGTGTGTGTGTGTTACAGGTGTGTGTGTGTTACAGGTGTGTGTTACAGGTGTGTGTGTGTTACAGGTGTGTGTTACAGGTGTGTGTTACAGGTGTGTGATACAGGTGTGTGTTACAGGTGTGTGATACAGGTGTGTGTGTGTTACAGGTGTGTGTTACAGGTGTGTGATACAGGTGTGTGTGTGTTACAGGTGTGTGTTACAGGTGTGTGATACAGGTGTGTGTGTGTTACAGGTGTGTGTTACAGGTTTGTGTTGTAGGATTAATTGATTTTATTCATTTGGAGCAGAAATTGATCCATAGTTTCCATCACAGTCTCCATTGAGGTATCCATAAACAATACATCGTAATACAAAGAAAATAACTGATTACAACAAAAAAAGAAGTAAAGATACTTGTTTACTTCCACCCCTAAGTACAATATATAACTAAATAATAATTGGAAGCTATCCTGCACCACTTTAGCTTAATACCATCATTATGGTAATGAAAAAACTGCATATGTCAACATACCATTGTATCTATAGATATCTATATATATATATATATCTATCTATATAGATATATATATATATATTGATATATATATTGATATATATATATATATATCAATATATATATATATATATCTATCTATATAGATATATATATATATATATTGATATATATATTGATATATATATATATATATCTATATATATTCAATTCAATTTTATTTGTAAAGCGCTAAATCACATCAACAAACATCTCAAAGCGCTCTTACAATGATAGAGAACCACAGAACCCAACTAAACCTTCCAGAACCTCTTACAATGATAGAGAACCACAGAACCCAACTAAACCTTCCAGAACCTCTTACAATGATAGAGAACAACAGAACCCAACTAAACCTTCCAGAACCTCTTACAATGATAGAGAACAACAGAACCCAACTAAACCTTCCAGAACCTCTTACAATGATAGAGAACAACAGAACCCAACTAAACCTTCCAAAGCAGCAGGTGTAACAAGCAACAGTGGAAACCAGGAAAAACTCCCTCGCATGGAGAGAAGTTCAAGAACTCCCTCTTCAGGAAGAAACCGTGGGGCGGAGCCTAGACTCTGGAAGGACGGCCATCCGCCTTGACCGGTTGGGGGGAGAAGTACATGGGATAGGACAGGGAGAGAGAGGAAAAGAAGAGGGAGAGAGAGAGGAATAGAAGAGGGAGAGAGAGAGGAAAAGAAGAGAGAGAGAGAGGCAGACAGGCCAGAGAAGTACAAATACTAAGAAAAGTCTATGATGAGCGTTGGTCTGATGATGAACCAATCTCAGTCTGGAGTTTAAGGGCCGTGCCGTTGCGGTGGGGTCCTGGTGCTGTGGGGGGGTCCCGGTGCTGTGGGGGGGTCCTGGTGCTGTGGGGGGGTCCCGGTGCTGTGGGGGGGTCCCGGTGCTGTGGTGGGATCCCGGTGCTGTGGTGGGGTCCCGGTGCTGTGGGGGGGTCCTGGTGCTGTGGGGGGGTCCCGGTGCTGTGGGGGGGTCGGGTAGTAGGACCGTGGTAACTCCACTCTGGGAGTCTTGGGTCTGATCCCCTGGATCCTGCTCCCCTCCTGTCAGGATCTGGTGGCTCCAGTAATGTTGTTACACAGAGAGAAAGAAAGAAAGACAAGAAACAGAAGCTCCAAATGTAGAGTTCCTCCCTTTAACGGGAGAGAGGAAATCCCCTCAGCAGTCTAGGCCTAGAGCAGCTCAACTTAGTGCTCCTATTTTATTCCTAATGAGAAGCTCTATCAAAGAGGAAGCTTTTTAGTCTCCTCTTAAATAAACTAATGGTGTGGGCCCTTCGGACCGAGGCTGCTAGTTGATTCCAGAGTAAAGGAGCCATATGGCTGAAACTCCTGCCTCCTCTTTTACTTTGAAGGACTTTAGGGATTACCAACAGTCCTGCATCCTCAGAGCCAAGGGCTCGTGGAGGGTGAGACCCTTCTAGAAGTTTCTCCATATAGGACGGAGCCTGGTGATGAAGAGTTTTAGATGTGATCAGAAGGATGTTGAATTCTATTCTAGATTTGATGTGAAGCCAGTGTAAGGATGCTAAGACTGGGGAGATGTGCTCTCTTCTTCCAGTTCTGGTTAGTAAACCTGCAGCAGCGTTCTGCTCTAGCTGGAAGATCCTAACAGAGGAGTTTGGACATCCTGACATTAGGGAGTTACAATCATCTCATCTTGAAGTCACAAAGGCAGGAAGCATTTGTTCTGCATCTTTGAAGGACAAGAAGTTTCTCATTTTTGCAATATTCCTTAGATGGAAGAAGGCTGTCCTGGAGACATGTTTAACATGGGACATAAAGGACAGATCCTGATCAGAAATAACACCCAGGTTCCTAATATCACTGTTAGAGGTTAAGGTAATATTATCTAAGGTAATCAGACTGTCTGAAAAGTAATCCCTGAGCTTTTTAGGACCTAGGATTAGAACCTCAGTCTTGGATGTGTTGAGCATTAAGAAGTTGATAGACATCCAGGACTTAACGTCCCTGAGGCAGGACTCTAGTTTAACAAGTTGGTCGGCCTGATTGGCTTTAACTGATAAATAGAGCTGAGTATCATCTGCATAACAATGAAAGTTAATGTTGTGTTTCCTAATAATATTTCCGAGTGGTAACATATAGAGATTAAACAATCTGGGTCCGAGGACGGAGCCTTGTGGTACTCCACACAGGACCCCTTCATGTATTGAAGATTTGTTATTTACATGAACAAATTGAAAGCGGTCAGATAAATATGATTTAAACCAGTTTAAGGCTAAGTTTTTAATGCCGACGCCATCTTCTAATCTCCTTAAGAGTATATTATGATCGACAGTATCAAATGCAGTACTAAGGTCCAGAAGAAGTAAAGCAGATAGAAGAGCTCTATCTGAGGCCATTAGAAGGTCATTAGTAACTTTTAGCAGAGCAGTCTCTGTACTGTGGTTCATTCTGAAGCTGGACTGAAGGTCCTCTAACAGATTATTCTCCTGCAGATAATCCTGGAGTTGTTTAGCCACTACTTGCTCCAGAACCTTTGACAGGAAAGGAAGGTTGGAGATGGGCCTGTAGTTTGAGAGAAGGCTTGTGTCTAAGTTTGGCTTCTTAATGAGAGGTTTAATAACTGCTAGTTTAAAGGATTGGGGCACATAGCCTATTGGTAGAGACTGGTTAATAATTGCCAGTATAGAATTATTGATTAGTGGCAGTGCCTCTTTCAGAATTCTAGTAGGAATTGGGTCCAACAGGCTAGTAGTTGGTTTAGCAGAAGAAATAAGGGAGTTTAGTTGGACTAGTTGTATTTGCTGAAAGCATTCCAGATGACTGTTAGGTTTAACCAGTTCCTCTGTTATGGGGCTAACGGACGGTAGGGTTTGATGGATGTTATCCCTAAGCCTTGTCATTTTATTTTGAAAGAACTTCATGAAGTCCTCACTACATATATTGTTAGGAATGGTGGGCTCAACACTATTTTGGTTCTTGGTCAGTTTGGCTACAGTACTGAAAAGAAACCGAGGCTTGTTTTTGTTTTCCTCTATTAAGGATGAGTAGTAATTAGTTCTACTTCTACTCAGAGCTTTCTTATAAGTTTTGAAGCTATCCTTCCAGGCTATATAATCTAGCTCTGTTTTTGTTGAACGCCAAGTTCTTTCTAATCTACGGGAGCGTTGTTTAAGCTGGCGGGTTGATGAGTTAAACCATGGGGAGGACTTTTCCTGTTTTTTCAGTTTCATTTTTTGAGGAGCTATGTCGTCTAGCGTTGTTTTTAGCATATCTGTCAGACTGTTTGTTAGGTATTCAATGTCTGAGCGAGCAACAGTATACGGGTCAGGAAGATCCACTACTGATTCTATAGCAGAGGGAATTCTTTCCTTGAATTTAGTTACTATGTTATCAGAGAGAGACCTGGTTAACACGGCTTTAACCGGAGGGTTAGAACTATTTAGAACAAAGTCAAAGGTTATTAAGAAGTGATCTGACAGGAAATCATAGTGAGGAGAGATGGTCAGATGCTCTATATTCAAACCATAAGTTAGAATAAGGTCTAGGGTGTGGAGATGTTTCTGGGTAGGCCCGTCTACTACCTGAGAGAAACCTAGAGAGTCAAGTGTAGATCTAAAGCTGCACTGAAACTATCATTTTCTAGGTCAACATGAACATTGAAGTCTCCTACCATGATAACCTTATCTTTAGTCAGGGCTACATCTGACAACAATTCAGAGAATTCAGTTAGAAAAGTTGAAGAAGGTCCAGGAGGACGAGAAATGATTACAGATTCTACAGAATTTACTATTTTATTTGACGGGTGTGGCATGGTCATGCTCAGACTCTCAAAAGAACTAAAGTTGGGTTTTGGGTTCATGTTAATTAGTAACTGAGAGTTAAAGATGGCTGCCTCCACCCTCCTCCACCACCTCCACCAGCTATTTGAGTGTTAGTATGACTTGGAGGGGAGGCTTCATTTAGACTAACATACTCATCTTTACGTAGCAGGTTTCTGTTCATCCAAAGAGATCAATGTTGTGTTCACTTATCAGATCATTGACTAGAAGAGCTTTGGATGATAAAGATCTCATGTTTAGGAAACCACATCTCATTGGTTTGTCTTGATTTTGTCTAGTTTCACACTTGATACGGATGAAGTTTTTGTAGTCATTAGAAGTAGTTTTCCTAGGTTTAGATAGTTTTATACTTGTGGTGGTCCGAGGGATAGACACAGTCTCTATGGGATGTTTAACTAAGTTAGCTATGGTTGGTGACTGCCCAGAGGGAAACTCAGAGAGGCGTGTAGGACTGCGACTCTGTTGCCTGGTCCCCACTCTGCTACGTCAGGATGGAGGAGCTAAGCTTTTAACTCTGTTTCTAGATAAGAGGTACGCTCCATCCAACGTGGGATGGATGCCGTCCCTCCTGATGAGACCAGGCTTGTCCCAGAAGGACTTCCAGTTATTAATGAAGCCTACCGAGTTACTGGGACACCACCCTGACAGCCAGCGGTTAAAAGATGAGGCTAAACATCTGGTCCCTGATGAGGTTTGGGAGGGGGGGGGGGGGGGGGGGGGGGGGGGGGGGGGCAGAGAAAACTACTTCGTCTGAAATGGTCGGCGCGTATGTGCACACTGACTCTACGTTAGCTTTGAGGACCTCAGACTTCTTCAGGCGAACGTCGTTTCCACCGCAGTGGATTATAATCCCTTTAAATCTCCGTTTACTCTTGGTCATTAGCTTTAGCTGGGACTCTATGTCGCCTGCTCTGGCCCCAGGCAGGCAGCTAACTGTGGCCGCTGGTTGTCCTAGGTTAACGTGTCTCACTATAGAGGAGCCAATAACCAGCGTGTCCTTCTCAACCAGCGTGCTGCTGAGTGGGGCAAACATATTGGAGACACTGACGGAGGCCTGCGGGGTGTAGCGGGGGTGTCCGGTAGACTTCTTGCTGCTACGTTTACCCCTGGCAGTCACCCAACCGCCCTGTTCCCCCAGCTGCTCGGGGGCCACTGAGGGGGGGCCACTGAGGGGGGGTTAAAGTTAGCAGCTACCTGCGCTGCTAAGCTAGAACGCTCCGCTCCAGCTAAACCTGGCGGCTGTTTACTAGCTACAGGGCTAGCCCTAAGCTCGACAGAGAGGAGACGTTCCTCAAGCTGACTCAGCCTCGCCTCAAGTGCTACAATAAAGCTACACTTTTCACAGGTCCCTGAGTCAGTAACTGAGGTCGAGGTGTAGCTAAACATCTGACATTTGGAGCAGGAAAAAATAGGAGGAGAGGAGGGGGAAGCCATGGCTAAACAGGTGCTAATAGGAGCTAAAACAGCTAAAACAAAGCAAAAACAGAGAGAAACTGGAAGGCAATCACCTTTTCGGTTTAGGAATCCGGTTCTTTCCGTGCGGTTCTTTTCGTCCAGTAGTTGGGTTAAGCAGCTCACCTGCTCTGAGCTCACCTGCTCTGAGCTCACCTGCTCTGAGCTCACCTGCTCTGAGCTCACCTGCTCTGAGCTCACCTGCTCTGAGCTCACCTGCTCTGAGCTCACCTGCTCTGAGCTCACCTGCTCTGAGCTCACCTGCTATATATACCCAACATCCATAGATAAACTGTCGTCCACACTAACATGACCTCATCCTCCACTGCTGCTTTGAACTAGTTAATTAAATTAATTAAAGAAATGTTTGATGTGTGATTTCTAATCCAGCTTAATGTCAATAATCCACATTTTGATTTGATTGAATTCCTCATTAGCTATATCAATTAATATGTTTTGATTATCATGAGAGTAAAAGATATTACTATCATCTGCAAATAATATCATTTTCAATACATTGGATCCTTTAAATATATCATTTATATATAGAATATGTCATTTTGGAGCCAAATAGTTCCCTGGAGAACTCCATAAGCAGTACCCCGTCTCTCTGATTCACCCCCCCCCCCCCCCCCCCCCCCCCCCGTCTACTCTCTGGTAAACCCTTCCCAGACACCCCCCTTATCAAATACCTTCTCACTTTGTACACAAGAGTGAAGGATTGATGGTGTCCAAGGCTTTGTTTCGCTCTATAGATACTCTAACTGGGTGTCATGTACTTAGGAAGTATTCCTGTGTGGAATGAAAGATTCCACCTGTGAGTAGTGAGTAGTTTCCCAATACCTTCAATTACTGTTTGTACTATCAACATATCTGGACCAGTACTTCCAGTCAGATTAGGATCATCCATGTTATTGTCTTCTGGGATTATTTTGCCAGTTCAGGTCCTACATTTACAAAAAGATCCTTACATCTATTTGCAATCTTATGCATGTTTGAAACTTCCTAGTTGTCTTGGAGGTAGTACTGTAGTACTGTGGCTAAAGATCCTCTTTAGTTTCACCTGTTAATATCTGATGAGGTACAGTATGTTCCAGATCCCTTCATACTACTCCTTCCATTCAATACGTCAGGGTAATACTGGTTCTCTTTATGCTTCTTCACTTCTTCCTGTTTTTAATGTGAGCGACTGTATCAATCCTTTGTGTACCAGCGTTTAGTAAACCCTCGGTTAACCAGGGACAGGTTGTTGGTTTAGGTTTACTGCCTCGACCCATTGGGCAATGCTCTTTGGGAAGTGTGCCAAATCTTGATAGAAAAGGGTTGAAGGCTCGATCCACCTCCTCTTCCTCTCTTCATTGAACAGGTGAGATTGACGTGTCATCTTCCCTTCTTATTGGTTTGAAGATAGAATCGTGTCTCGTCTTCTCCTTTATGTGATGAACAGAATGCTGGTCTGCTCTGTCACACACCATTAATCCTCTAACAGAGGGATGCTCAATGTTCTCTGTAAACATGGAGTCAATGAGTGGAGCGCTCTGAGAAGTGATTCTACTGCTCGTATTAGAGTAGGAAATAGACTCAGACTAGGTAATCTGCTTCTAAACTCACCAGGCACTGCAGGATTGTTGGGATTAAGCAGGTCGAGGCTGAAATCACTGCATAGGAATACGATTTGGTTTGTAGTTGAATAGTTTCTCCATCCACTCTGTAAATAGTTCAATACTTCAACCTGGTGACCTGATATACACAACTATTCACAATATTCTCTTTCTTTTCACAGTAGATTTCAATAGAAATACATTCCAGCAAACCGTTTACTGTGGAAGACATTTCTTCAATCATTCATCTTGGATCTTCTTACTGACATCCATCCCAGCTGCTTTGTTTGTTCGATTTACAAAATGAAGATTCGATCCATCTCATTCCAAAGTGCCACCCTCTCCTTCCTGAAACCATGTTCCTGAACCAGCAACTCTACCAAACCGAGATACTCCTCAGGTCTGCAGGTGGAGTCCATCCTCCTACTATTGAAGTGAATCATTGATAGTTCACCATGAGTATCCACTGCATGATATTACTCTTCTGAAGAATACTTTGTGAGAAGAACATGATGGGGGTCATGTTCATTAAGACCCAAATGCTGGACATTCAAAGGTCCATGGTGTAAATCCAGGGTTCTGGCAGCAACAGGTGAGTTGTGAACTATTGTTATTGGTTGGAGGAGATTTCCATAGTGCGTGTTAGCTCCTTCATGGCTGGCTCATTGCTGTTCCCTCTGCTGCTCCACTCAGCTCGATCAGCTGATCACCCTGCAGCAGCTCAGCCATGTGTTTTGGATTTTGCTTTGCTTCCTCAGAAAGCTGGAAAGCTTTACGTCCTCCGTGTTCGCTGGTCATTCAGGAAGACCTTGCTTCCCTCCAGTGTCCTCCCTTGTTGGAGCAGCACAATCGGATTTTTGCTGTTGGTGGATCTCCTGATGACAGCTGGCCTGTCCTTGTCCTTTCTGGGGACAGGGTGACGGGCCTCCATAACGTCCAAGTCCAGAAAAATGTCTTTGGTCTGGAGGAAGGCTGCCAGCGGTTGTTCCACTGAGCGCATCTGCGACTCCTCGGGATGGGCTCCATTCCCAGCGCTCACTGCCTTGGCATATGAGCGGGGCCTGATCTTTGATTCTGGAGTACTGCTCTAGATCATCTACCCTCCGTTCCAGGTCCGCCATCTTCTGGTCCTTCTCTGCAGCTGTTTCACTTCATCCACCAGGAGTACAAGCTGTTGTTGCTGGCTCTGTATCGCAGCAGTTTCCACGGTGACAAAGTCCAGCGACCTTTTGATTTGACCGACGTCTTCAGCCGGTGACGTGGCTGTTGTGTCCTTTAGCAGGCCTTTAGTGCTGGGACTTCAGCAGACAGGGAATCCACTGCTTGTCCTCATTCCTCCTCGCTGGGACGGGCGTCTCTGTCTTTGCTCCGGGTGCAGGACATGGTGTAAGTTCCAGGTGTGTGTTCCAGGTGTGCGGGGGACTGACCACAGGATGAGTCGTTGGCGGCGGTCTGTTGATGAGCTTGCAGCCCGTAGGAGGCAGCAGAGCGAGTGCGAGCGCGCTCAGGACGCCCTCTGTCGGGTCACTTCCTGTTTCCAGCAGCTGGCAGCGTCACTGGGCAGCTCGGCCGACGGAAGCTTCCTGAGAGACGAGCTGGACGAGACCAGAGCCCTGGCACACCGCATCTGCACCGGTAACACCTCTGTGTGTGTGTGTGTGTGTGTGTGTGTGTGTGTGTGTGTGTGTGTGTGTGTGTGTGTGTGTGTGTGTGTGTGTGTGTGTGTGTGTGGGTGTGTTTCTGTCCATCCGTTCGTCTGGCCCACTGAGTGTCTATTGGTTTGTCTTTCTGTGTGTGTGTGTGTGTGTGTGTGTGTGTGTGTGTGTGTGTGTGTGTGTGTGTGTGTGTGTGTGTGTGTGTGTGTGTGTGTGTGTGTGTAGGTCTATCTCGCCGACTGATGCGTCTACTGTCAGACTGTGACTCCGCCCCTTCCGGTGTGGAGGACAGACAGGTGTCAGAGCGTCTCTGGGTTCTCTTCCTGTCGGCTCTGGAGAACTTCTTGTCTGACCTTCATAAAGCCAGCGATCTGATTGGCCAGTACCCTCTGACTCAGCGCTATGATCGGCACTCATTAGTCAACACGGGTCAGCTGATGCTTCTGCCTCTCTGTGATTGGCTGACACTCCTTCCATTGCTGACACATCCATCACTTGCAGGATGTATGGATGGTGTGGTGGGCGTGGCTTCCCGGGTGGCTTCAGTCCAGGTACCTTGGCTCACCTTGGAGGAGGAGTCCAGCCCTGATCTGACCAATCACATGGTGGGGCTGGAGGTGCTGCTGACGGAGATGCAGCTGAAGGTGAGTCTCTGCTGGAGGAAGCTGATCGGAGGTGATCTGGGCTCTTCCTCTCATCAGTCACCCGTCTGCAGGTTCCTGTTGCATTCTGGTCCGTGGAGGCAACGCAACCGGCGTGGGCCGAGTCCCTGGGCGAGCTGGATGACCCTGACGACAGCCTGGAGTACCTGATGGAGGTCCAGGGGGTGTCCAACAAGCAGATGGCGGCATGCTGCTGCCGCCCTGTATAGTGCTTCTGCTGCCTGACGTAGTGCTGCTGCCGCCTGACGTAGTGCTGCTGCTGCCTGACGTAGTGCTGCTGCCGCCTGACGTAGTGCTGCTGCCGCCTGACGTAGTGCTGCTGCTGCCTGGTGTAGTTCTTCTTCTGCCTGACGTAGTGCTGCTGCCGCCTGACGTAGTGCTGCTGCTGCCTCTGGTCTTCACTCTACTAAACCCAATAAAAGAATAAAAGCACCTGAGCGACTTGAGGACATTGTGTTGGAGTTTCCTCAGACTTCAGGGAGGACAGGCAGTCCAGAGGACAGACGGACAGGCCCCGGGGGGACATGAACCCAGGACCTTCTGGCTGTGAGGCCAGAACTCACCACAGCTCCACTGTGCCACACCTTTCCTTTAGGCTGGTTCATGTGTGAAATGGTTTAAATCCGGGGCTCAAGGGTTCGTTGCAAGAGATTCTCCACAGGACCTGGTGCAAAATAATATGTCTGGACACAGTGGGCCGACTAGACGACTCCGACTCCGACTAGACCACTCTGACGAGACGACGACTCTGACTAAACGGTGGCAAGTCCAACTAGACAATGACGAGTCTGACTAGATGACGAGTCCAACGAAACGACGAATCCGACGAGAGGACGACTCTGACTAGACGACGAGTCCAACTAGAGGACGACTCTGACTAGATGACGAGTCCAACGAGACGACGAATCCGACGAGAGGACGACTCTGACTAGATGACGAGTCCAACTAGAGGACGACTCTGACTAGATGACGAGTCCAACTAGACGATGAATCCAACTAGACGATGACGAGTCCAACTAGACGATGACGAGTCTGACTAGACAACAAGTCCGACTAGATGACGATGAATTTCAATTCAATTCAATTTTATTTGTGAAGCGCTAAATCACATCAACAAACATCTCAGAGCCTCTGCTACGTCAGGATGGAGGAGCTAAGCTTTTAACTCTGTGGCCTGGTCCCCACTCTGCTACGTCAGGATGGAGGAGCTAAGCTTTTAACTCTGTGGCCTGGTCCCCACTCTGCTACGTCAGGATGGAGGAGCTAAGCTTTTAACTCTGTTTCTAGATAAGAGGTACGCTCCATCCAACGTGGGATGGATGCCGTCCCTCCTGATGAGACCAGGCTTGTCCCAGAAGGACTTCCAATTATTAATGAAGCCTACCGAGTTACTGGGACACCACCCTGACAGCCAGCGGTTAAAAGATGAGGCTAAACATCTGGTCCCTGGTGAGGTTTGGGGGGGGGGGGGGGGGGGGGGGGGGGGGCAGAGAAAACTACTTGGTCTGAAATGGTCGGCGGTATGTGCACACTGCCTCTACGTTAGCTTTGAGGACCTCAGACTTCTTCAGGCGAACGTCGTTTCCACCGCAGTGGATTATAATCCCTTTAAATCTCCGTTTACTCTTGGTCATTAGCTTTAGCTGGGACTCTATGTCGCCTGCTCTGGCCCCAGGCAGGCAGCTAACTGTGGCCGCTGGTTGTCCTAGGTTAACGTGTCTCACTATAGAGGAGCCAATAACCAGCGTGTCCTTCTCAACCAGCGTGTCCTTCTCAACCAGCGTGTCCTTCTCAACCAGCGTGTCCTTCTCAACCAGCGTGCTGCTGAGTGGGGCAAACATATTGGAGACACTGACGGAGGCCTGCGGGGTGTAGCGGGGGGGGGGGCGGTAGACTTCTTGCTGCTACGTTTACCCCTGGAAGTCACCCAACCGCCCTGTTCCCCCGGCTGCTCGGGGGCCACTGAGGGGGGGCCACTGAGGGGAGGCCACTGAGGGGGGGGGCCACTGAGGGGGGGCCACTGAGGGGGGACCACTGAGGGGGGGCTAGAGTTAGCAGCTACCTGCGCTGCTAAGCTAGAATGCTCCGCTCCAGCTAAACCTGGCGGGGGGCTACTAGCTACAGGGCTAGCCCTAAGCTGGACAGAGAGGACACGTTCCTCAAGCTGACTCAGCCTCGCCTCAAGTGCTACAATAAAGCTCCAGGTCACAGGTCCCTGAGTCAGTAACTGAGGTGGAGGTGGAGCTAAACATCTGACATTTGGAGGAGAGGAGGGGGAAGCCATGACGAGACAGGAGCTAATAGGAGCTAAAACAGAGAGAAACTGGAAGGCAGTCACCTTTTGGGTTTAGGAATCCGGTTCTTTCCGTCCGGTTCTTTTCGTCCAGTAGTTGGGTTTAGTCGCTCTCCTGCTCTGAGCCTTTAAGTTAGTTAATATTTCTGCATAAAATAAAACAATCTTAAATAAAAGGGAAGGTGTGAGATCCGAGCACAGACTGTTACAAACCAGTGAATTGTCAACAATAAATACACAATAAATACACAATAAATACACAATAAATACACAATAATCACCAAGAATCGTTCCATTCAGCTAAACAGGCGTTTATTAATAAAATGTTTTAATTCATCAATAATTCATAAATAATCTCATAAATCAACACATTCAAGTAGCAAAAGACATCGAACACGGAGATCTAATCTATTAAACAGCATCACTGTGTATAAAGTGTGTGTGTGTGTGTGTGTGTGTGTGTGTGTGTGTGTGTGTGTGTGTGTGTGTGTGTGTGTGTTTCCGTGCGCGCGTGTGTGTGTGTGTGTGTGTGTGTGTGTGTGTGTGTGTGTGTGTGTGTGTGTGTGTGTGTGTGTGTGTGTGTGTGTGTGTGTGTGTGTGTGTGTGTGTGTGTGTTTAAAATCCCTAAGTCTGACTGGTTATTCAAACATGGCAGTGTGTGTCTGCCAATACATGAGTGTGTGATATGGTGACAGTTGGTTTTAATGAGGTTAAAACAGTGGAAATGTATTGTGATTAAACAAGGGAGGGGGTGTAGAAATAGGAAGTAAGAAATTCCAAGATAATTATTACTATAACAATATTACAAACATTGTGTAGATTAATGATGTAATATTAATTAGCTTCGCCTTCATATAGGTTGTTCATGATGTTTACTAATGTTGCTGTTAAATACTTACCTGGGTCTGAGTAAACCTGTGAACTAGTGAGAACATTTTAGCACTCTGGGGGTTAATTTTCACATGTCCTTAATTCTTTCGCCAGTCTTGAGGAGCATGCCAAATTTGATTCAACATTTTTGCGTGCTTAGTGGGTCAAATCTGGCCTTGAAGCCGCTGCTTCAGGAGTGAAGGAAAAAACAATAAGAAACAAAGGAAATACAATTGGCTTTGATGGCCTTTGATACCATTTATAGCCGATATGATAATTGATCTCTCTTTAAAGACAAACACTGGGCATGACATCACTGGGTGTGACTTTGATCTAATGGCTTTGATCCAAGATGAAAGTGAGATGTCAACAAGATGAAAGTGAGATGTCAACAAGATGAAAGCGTCCTTATATCATGTGAAGTCTATAGATGAGAGTACATGTTGGATCAGTAAACCATTTCAGCTGTGGACAGAAGGTACTTTATTGTCATTGTAATAAACGACGAAACTTTGTTGGTGACAGCCAGTCGGTAGAAGCAAGGATTAACTCTAAAAAGAAAAGTAGAATAAAAATCAGACAGTAAGATCAGTAAGGTGAATAGTGGGACCTGCAAGGACAAAGCACCAGCTGGTACAGTAGCAACCAAGCACCAGCTGGTACAGTAGCAACCACCTTGATAGTTTGATTAAAAAAGGTTTGAGAAATGGCTCAAAGGCACAATCCCAGAGACAGAGAAGGTTTGGAACAGGGCGCTCGCTGTGCTCCTTACCCTAACGTTGCTCATGAGATTACGGTGCTGCGCTGTCGAGTCAATGAACTCAAGAAGGCACGTGAGGAAATATTGCAGCTGAAAAATACTTTAAACAGCCTGGAATTACAGAAGATTGAAGAGGAGCTGAGGAGAAAAGAATCCAGTGTGCAGAGTCTCCAGATGGTTGCTGGAGTGTTGGAGGAAGACAGACAGAAGAAGACTGAGGCCTCCTCAGACGGCCACTCAGCTCCAAGAACCAGGAGGCACTTCAAACAGGAAGAGGTCCAGCTGAAGGCGCAGCTCGTTGGCAGTCAGAGAGCCAATGCTGAACTCCAGGAGACAATTGAGCGTCTCTCTGCAAGGCTGCAGCTCGTCTCTGAAGAGCTGGATGACATGAAAAGACAGAAAGAAGAGGACAACAGGCTCCAGCAGGTGATGGAGGAGAGAGACAGGCTGCTGGCTGAGAGGGAGAACCTCCACATTAAGTACATTACAGTGCTGGATGAGAAGGAGAACCTGCACAATGAAAAGGAGAACCTCCACATTAAGTACATTACAGTGCTGGATGAGAAGGAGAACCTGCACAATGAAAAGGAGAACCTCCACATTAAGTACATTACAGTGCTGGATGAGAAGGAAAACCTGGTGGCTGAGAAGGAGAACCTGCGGGCTGAGAAGGAGGACCTCACCATTCGGTACCATACAACGCTGAATGAAAGGGCGTGGCTCCACATTCATTGTAATATCCTGCGTGAGGAGAAGCAGAACCTGCTCAATGAAAAGGAGGCCCTCCATGTTGAGTACTACACCCTCGTGGCGGAGAACCAGAACCTGCACAATGAAAATGAGGCCCTCCAGAAACAGTATTACACCCTGGTGGCGGAGAAGGAGAACCTGGTGGCTGAGAAGAAGAACCTGCTCAATGAAAAGGAGGCCCTCCATGTTGAGTACTACACTCTCGTGGCGGAGAACCAGAACCTGCACAATGAAAATGAGGCCCTCCAGAAACAGTATTACACCCTGGTGGCGGAGAAGGAGAACCTGCTCAATGAAAAGGAGGCCCTCCATGTTGAGTACTACACCCTCGTGGCGGAGAACCAGAACCTGCACAATGAAAAGGAGAACCTCCACATGCAGTGTGACAGCCTGGTGGCTGAGAAGAAGAAACTGCTCAATGAAAAGGAGCCCCTCCATAATGAGTACTACACCTTGGTGGCGGAGAAGCAGAACCTGCTCAATGAAAATGAGGCCCTCCAGAAACAGTATTACACCCTGGTGGCGGAGAAGGAGAACCTGGTGGCTGAGAAGCAGAACCTGCTCAATGAAAAGGAGGCCCTCCGAGATCAGTACTACCCCCTGCTGGCGGAGAAGCAGAACCTGCTCAATGAAAAGGAGGCCCTCCGAGATCAGTACGACCCCCTGCTGGCGGAGAACGAGAACCTGGTCGCTGAGAAGGAGAACCTGGTGGCTGAGAAGCAGAACCTGCACAATGAAAAGGAGAACCTCCACATTAAGTACATTACAGTGCTGGATGAGAAGGAGAACCTGTTCAATGAAAAGGAGAACCTCCATGCTGAGAACTACACCCTGGTGGCTGAGAAGCAGAACCTGCTCAATGAATATGAGGCCCTCCAGAAACAGTATTACACCCTGGTAGCGGAGAAGGAGAACCTGGTGGCTGAGAAGCAGAACCTGCACAATGAAAAGGAGAACCTCCATGCTGAGAACTACACCTTGGTGGCTGAGAAGAAGAAACTGCTCAATGAAAAGGAGGCCCTCCATAATGAGTACTACACCTTGGTGGCGGAGAAGCAGAACCTGCTCAATGAAAATGAGGCCCTCCAGAAACAGTATTACACCCTGGTGGCGGAGAAGGAGAACCTGGTGGCTGAGAAGCAGAACCTGCTCAATGAAAAGGAGGCCCTCCGAGATCAGTACTACCCCCTGCTGGCGGAGAAGCAGAACCTGCTCAATGAAAAGGAGGCCCTCCGAGATCAGTACTACCCCCTGCTGGCGGAGAAGCAGAACCTGCTCAATGAAAAGGAGGCCCTCCGAGATCAGTACTACCCCCTGCTGGCGGAGAACGAGAACCTGGTCGCTGAGAAGGAGAACCTGGTGGCTGAGAAGCAGAACCTGCACAATGAAAAGGAGAACCTCCACATTGAGTACATTACAGTGCTGGATGAGAAGGAGAACCTGTTCAATGAAAAGGAGGCCCTCCATGTTGAGTACTACACCCTGGTGGTGGAGAACCAGAACCTGCACAATGAAAAGGAGAACTTCCAGGATCAGTACTACACCCTGGTGGCTGAGAAGCAGAACCTGCTCAATGAAAAGGAGGCCCTCCAGAAACAGTACTACACCCTGGTGGCTGAGAAGAAGACCCTCTCCAACAATGTCTTAGAGGAGGAACTCCAGGCCCAGAACAAGAAGAAAAGAGGCTTCTGGAGGCAGCTCTTCAAAAGGCGCTGAACAATGGCAACAGACAGAAGAAGGCCAGAGAGACGGTGGAGGAGGTCAAGAAGGTTTCAGAGGCTGAAGAACTCCAAGACAAGAAAAGACTTGTTCCAGGGAAGGAAGAAATCACAGAAGGACCAGGAGGTTGCTGTGGAACCGTTCATTTCTGGCTTCAAGGAGGTTCAAGGAGCTTTATTGTCATTTCAACACATGGAACCATGAGGTGAAGCGAAATTGGTAACTCTGGTCCAGGGACTACTGGAGTCCTCCAGAGTTCAGCAGTCTCACAGCTTCCAGGAAGCTGGTCCTCAGTCTGTTAGTCCTGCTCTTAATACCCCGTAGCCTCCTGCCTGAGGGCAAAACAGAGCGTGTGCGGGGTGAGTGGATCCTTTCGGATGCAGGAGGCCCGTTTCCTGCCTCTGGCAGTGGAGATGTCCCTGGTGGTGGACAGGCTGCATCCCACAGTCCTCTGTGCAGCTTCTACCACCCTCTGCTGAGTCTTCTTTTCTGCCGCCGAGCGGCTGCCATGCCACACGGGGAGACAAGAGGACAGGACGCTCTCCACCACACATCTGTAGAAGGAGGTCCGGACTGAGCGCCTCGCCCTCCTGAGGAAGGAGAGGCGCTGATGGGCCTTCCTCATCAGGCAGGAAGTGTTGGTGCTCCAGGTGAGGTCCTCAGAGATGTGTACGCCCAGGTACCTGAAGCTGGAGACCACCTCCACTGCAGTCCTCCGATGTGCAGGGGAGGAGGAAGGTGTGTGCCCCTCCTAAAGTCCACCATCAACTTCTGGATCAGGGTCTGTGGAATAATTGTATTAAAAGCTGAGGAGTAGTCCACAAAGAGCAGGCCAACATCGGAGTCCTTGTTCTCTAAGTGGGGGAGAGTTCTGGACCACAGACGAGACGGCGTTTTTCCTATAAGCATACTTGTGCAGGTCCACAGTGACGTCCATGGAGTCTTTAATGCGGGTCATGACCAGTCTCTAAAGCATTCCATGACTATGGGGGTGAGGGCTACCGGCCGATAGTCCTTCAGACCTGTCACTGTGGACGTTTTGGGGATGGAGATGACCGTGGTGGTCTTCAGGCAGGCGGGGACCGCTGCCTGTTTGAGAGAGGTGTCCAATGTCTTTCTAACTTCTGCTGGTGTCACACTGGGGGGTTCTTCACCTGGTGGAGTGCTGAGTCTGGTGCTGGGGAGTTGGAGTCCTGGAAGCGGGCGTAGAAGGTGTTGAGTGCGTCGGGCAGAGAGGGGTCCCTGGAGCGTTGTGCCTCTCTGATGTTATACTCTGTGATGCAGGTTATGCCCCTCCACATTGTTGGGATTTATGGTTGGTTATGAGCATTAAATTACGGTAAGTAATAGATTACTGAACGTAATAAATCACTAGAAGTAATTTATGAAAAATTTTAATTATTAATGGGTGTAAATGGTCATTTACTCATTAACTCCTAAAGTAATTGAGTAATTACTTAAAAGTTAATAAATTATCAAAAATAATTTATTAATGAAAAATTGTTAGTTTGAATAAATTTGTTATGTATTAATAATAAAATGGGGGGGGGGGGGGGGGCACCACCAGATAAACTGTAAATAGCTAATACCAAAATATCAGTCTCGTTTATAAAAGGTTTATTTAAGTTAGTTAATGTTTCAGTGTAAAAATATAACAATCTTAAATAAAAGGGAAGGTGTGAGATCCGAGCACAGACTGTTACAAACCAGTGAATTGTCAACAATAAATACACAATAAATACACAATAAATACACAATAAATACACAATAATCACCAAGAATCGTTCCATTCAGCTAAACAGGCGTTTATTAATAAAATGTTTTAATTCATAAATAATTCATAAATAATCTCATAAATCAACACATTCAAGTAGCAAAAGACATCGAACACGGAGATCTAATCTATTAAACAGCATCACTGTGTATAAAGTGTGTGTGTGTGTGTGTGTGTGTGTGTGTGTGTGTGTGTGTGTGTGTGTGTGTGTGTGTGTGTGTGTGTGTGTGTGTGTGTGTGTGTGTGTGTGTGTGTGTGTGTGTGTGTGCAGGGGAAGCACAGACTCGGGTCAGTGAAAGAGGGGGGGATGAGAGAGGGGGGATGAGAGAGGGGGGGATGAGAGAGGGGGGGATGAGAGAGGGGGGGATGAGAGAGGGGGGAGAGAAGAGAAAGACAGAGAGTTGTGGCGAGGCTCGGTTCTGAACCCTGGTTCCTCCAGTGGGCCTGGAGCTCACTTGGACCTCTGGTTCTGAGGTGGAAAACCCGAGTCCTGGACTTGGTTGGTCTGTGAGGACCTACTTGGTGCCCTCTTTACCGTCCCAAGCCAGCAGAGACGTGTGTCCCTCTCGGTGGCTGGGATGAGAAGCAGGGGACAGTTGGTAGGAAAGGAGTCTCACCAAGTTGAATTTTGGACCCCTGTGGTGTCCGGGTCGGGTTGGACCATCACCATTGGGGGGTTGGAGACTTCCTGGGGTCTTTGCCTTGCTCCCTGCTGTTTTATGGTCTGTTCATTGTTCCTGGTGTTTCTCCTCTGGGGGAGAAACTGCTGGAGGAGTTCGATGGAATCTTCAGCCCAACAACATCCTCCTGGATCCTCTGGGCGTATGCAGCCTTGGCCCTCTTCACTCCAGCGTTCAGCTCTCTCCTCGCCGCTCTGAGTGCCACTCTGTCACTGGACTTCAGCAGAGACTGGACCTCTGCATTTAGCCAGGGTTTCTGGTTGGGATAGTGTGTTACAGTCCTGGTGCTGGTCACATCCTCGGTGCACTTATTGATGGAGCCGAGGACAGCTGACGCATCGTCCTCCAGGTCCACCTCTCCTTGGAGGACAGCTGACGCATCGTCCTCCAGGTCCACCTCTCCTAGGAGGACAGCTGACGCATCGTCCTCCAGGTCCACCTCTCCTTGGAGGACAGCTGACGCATCGTCCTCCAGGTCCACCTCTCCTAGGAGGACAGCTGACGCATCGTCCTCCAGGTCCACCTCTCCTTGGAGGACAGCTGCCTTCCTGAAGATCTGCCAGTCTGTGCACTGGACACAGTCCTGTAGTGTGGGGACAGCATGACGGGTCCACACTGTGATGGTCCTCTGTGATGGTGAGTGGCGTCTGAGGGGAGGACGATCGGCAGGGACCAGCATGATGGAGGTGTGGTTGGAGAGGTCCAGGTGGGGGTGGGGGGCGGCTCAGTATGCGTCTTTTTTGTTGGTGTAGATGTTGTAAGGCGGGAGTGCTATTTACTGTGTTCTAGATATGTGATGAGATTTTAGTATTTTGCATGATTTTGTTTATTGTATTGCTGTGTTTTATTGGTGTGAATGTATGCATGGTATGATTGTTGCTTTATTGATTTTATTATGGTTATGCACTTTCCACCTGGCAGTCATGATTTGTAAAGAGGTTCCACCTGGGCTGCATGAGCCCCGTCAGTGACACCCTGCACAGCCAATTGGACAGCTGGCCAGAGACTGCAGTAACCAATCAGAGGTCAAAGGGAGGCGGGACCCGAAAGCACGGAGGGAACAACACTGAAGAGGGAGAGGACGCTGACAGACAGACCGGAGCGTAGACGCCGGAGGACGGCACTGGAAGCTCGCATGCACGCAGAAAGGAAGGACGGACGCTGGGAGCCTGAAGACGGCGTGCAGGGTGGAAAAGTAACCCAGCGTGAGTCAACGTCAGCGGCCGAGTGGGTGTGTGGAGTGAAGTGACCGAGCTGAGGAAAGAAATACCGAGGATACCAAAGGTGTCACCACTGCATGTTTAAAAGTCCCAGGGACACTCCCATTCACCAAACTGCTGTTTAACATGTGGAGGACAAACGGTGCCAAGGTGGGAAGATGCTCTTTAAAAAGACCAGGTGGAACTGGATCATTGGGGATCCAGCAGGCTTCATATGGCCAATGGTCTCTGTTAGATAAGGCTGGCTGACCGGCTCACACTGCTCTAGCTCAGCAGAGCAGGAGACAGAGGTAGAGGGGACATAAGCAGGACTGCTAATGAGGGTCCTAATGTCCACAACCTTATAGTGAAGCAGCTCTGGAGGCTCTCACTCCTCTGAGGAGTTCTCTGGAAGCTCTCACTCCTCTGAGGAGTTCTCTGGAGGCTCTCTCACTCCTCTGAGGAGTTCTCTGTAAGCTCTCACTCCTCTGAGGAGTTCTCTGGAGGCTCTCACTCCTCTGAGGAGTTCTCTGGAAGCTGTCACTCCTCTGAGGAGTTCTCTGGAAGCTCTCACTCCTTTGAGGAGTTCTCTGGAAGCTGTCACTCCTCCTCCGAGTTCTCTGGAGGCTCTCACTCCTCTAAGGAGTTCTCTGGAAGCTCTCACTCCTCCTCCGAGTTCTCTGGAGGCTCTCACTCCTCTGAGGAGTTCTCTGGAGGCTCTCACTCCTCTGAGGAGTTCTCTGGAAGCTCTCACTCCTCCTCCGAGTTCTCTGGAGGCTCTCTCTCCTCTGAGGAGTTCTCTGGAGGCTCTCTCACTCCTCTAAGGAGTTCTCTGGAGGCTCTCACTCCTCTGAGGAGTTCTCTGGAAGCTCTCTCTCCTCTGAGGAGTTCTCTGGAGGCTCTCACTCCTCTGAGGAGTTCTCTGGAGGCTCTCTCTCCTCTGAGGAGTTCTCTGGAGGCTCTCACTCCTCTGAGGAGTTCTCTGGAAGCTCTCACTCCTCCTCCGAGTTCTCTGGAGGCTCTCTCTCCTCTGAGGAGTTCTCTGGAGGCTCTCTCACTCCTCTGAGGAGTTCTCTGGAAGCTCTCACTCCTCCTCCGAGTTCTCTGGAGGCTCTCTCTCCTCTGAGGAGTTCTCTGGAGGCTCTCTCACTCCTCTGAGGAGTTCTCTGGAGGCTCTCTCTCCTCTGAGGAGTTCTCTGGAGGCTCTCACTCCTCTGAGGAGTTCTCTGGAGGCTCTCACTCCTCTGAGGAGTTCTCTGGAAGCTCTCACTCCTCCTCCGAGTTCTCTGGAGGCTCTCTCTCCTCTGAGGAGTTCTCTGGAGGCTCTCTCACTCCTCTGAGGAGTTCTCTGGAAGCTCTCACTCCTCTGAGGAGTTCTCTGGAGGCTCTCACTCCTCTAAGGAGTTCTCTGGAGGCTCTCTCACTCCTCTAAGGAGTTCTCTGGAGGCTCTCACTCCTCTAAGGAGTTCTCTGGAGGCTCTCACTCCTCTGAGGAGTTCTCTGGAAGCTCTCTCTCTCCTCTGAGGAGTTCTCTGGACGCTCTCTCACTCCTCTGAGGAGTTCTCTGGACGCTCTCTCACTCCTCTGAGGAGTTCTCTGGACGCTCTCTCACTCCTCTGAGGAGTTCTCTGGAAGCTCTCACTCCTCTGAGGAGTTCTCTGGAGGCTCTCACTCCTCTGAGGAGTTCTCTGGAGAGTTTATGGTTTTAAATAAAACAGGAGGATTGTGACAGTTGGAGATGATATCAGACAAATATCTGGTTTTATCAGTTTTCAGCCTTCTCTGATAAGACCGCCAGCTGTTCCTCCACATCTGGAAGGACAGCTGTAACTTCTCCTTCTTCCACTTCTCTCAGCTCTCCTGCTCTCTGGCCTGACAACAGCAGTGGTTTCATGGATCCATGCTCAGCTTGATGTTTAGAGAGTCTTGTTTCTAACGGAGCCACCACATCTAAAGTAGCTGGGCAGGATGAGTCCAGGTGGGAGGCCAGAGCCTCTCCATCTGGACTACAGGCCAGGAGGGGAGTCGGGCTGTACGTGTGTCAAAGGCAGTGGAAAGCTGTGCTGC
>NW_028291894.1:0-45000 GCF_963383615.2 Lipophrys pholis | reverse complement strand
AAAGTTACAAGTCTATTCTCTGTGTTTTTTAAGAAAGTAATTCTGTTTGGATCAGGTTGTGAATTTAAAAAGAAAAGCGATATGTGGTGTTGCTCTGGACCAGAACTCCAGGATTTCCTTCCTACCAGGTGATTGACAGATGTTCAGCAGTACTCTGGATGGAGGTACTGGACGGATTATAGTGGGAACGTGGGCAGTACTTTGATTTAATCAGGGAGCTCATAAAGTACACAACGTTTGACATTTGAAATTATGATTCCATTTTTTTTGAATGTTCTGAGGTTAAGGTGATTGTTTGGAGAGGATTACTTTGAATCCTGATGTCTATAACATGAGGTTATCCAAATAAATATAAATGTAACAGATTACTTTGACTCTCGTTAAAGAAGGTCCCGACGTGACGCTCTGGATTTCCTCCCTCCTTCAGTTCAGAAGTTCCTGCTCACTCAGACGTTCCAGAACAATCATATATTATAGAACATATCGAATATTTGAGCTGCAGCTGAACAACTGCAATATACAACTCTTTCTTTTGTACAACTTGTGCATGGAAATTATTTGAATATATATTATTTATGTTGTTTAAATAACCCAAATAACACATAGTATATTTGTTTTGATATTCTGATAATCAATACAGATATGTTTAAATCAGTGGGAGTACACGGTTTGATAGGATCTTTTACTAAACACTGAGAGTCACTTGAAGGAGTACCATGGATTAGTACTGTAACATCCTGATACCTGCTGTACCATAGATTAGTACTGTAACATCCTGATACCTGCTGTACCATGGATTAGTACTGTAACATCCCGATACCTGCTGTACCATGGATTAGTACTGTAACATCATGATACCTGCTGTACCATGGATTAGTACTGTAACATCCTGATACCTGCTGTACCATGGATTAGTACTGTAACATCCTGATACCTGCTGTACCATAGATTAGTACTGTAACATCCCGATACCTGCTGTACCATAGATTAGTACTGTAACATCCCGATACCTGCTGTACCATGGATTAGTACTGTAACATCCTGATACCTGCTGTACCATGGATTAGTACTGAGTGGGGCAAACATATTGGAGACACTGACGGAGGCCTGCGGGGTGTAGCGGGGGGGGGCCGGTAGACTTCTTACTGCTACGTTTACCCCTGGCAGTCACCCAACCGCCCTGTTCCCCCGGCTGCTCGGGGGCCACTGAGGGGGGGCTACTGAGGGGGGGGCCACTGAGGGGGGGGCCACTGAGGGGGGGCCACTGAGGGGGGTCACTGAGGGGGGTCACTGAGAGGGGGGTCACTGAGGGGGGGCCACTGAGGGGGGGGCCACTGAGAGGGGGGTCACTGAGAGGGGGGTCACTGAGGGGGGTCACTGAGGGGGGGTTACTGAGGGGGGGGCCACTGAGGGGGGGGCCACTGAGGGGGGGGGGCACTGAGGGGGGGCCACTGAGGGGGGGGCCACTGAGAGGGGGGTCACTGAGAGGGGGGCCACTGAGAGGGGGGTCACTGAGGGGGGTCACTGAGGGGGGGCCACTGAGGGGGGTCACTGAGGGGGGGCTAGAGTTAGCAGCTACCTGCGCTGCTAAGCTAGAACGCTCCGCTCCAGCTAAACCTGGCGGGGGGCTACTAGCTACAGGGCTAGCTACATGATGAGTCTGACTAGATGACGAGTCCGACTAGACGATGACGAGACCAACTCATCAATGATGAGTCCAACTAGACGACGACGACTCTGACGAGACGACTCCTCCAACTAGACGATTATGAGTTTGACTAGACGACGACTCTGACTAGACGACGACTCTGACTAGACGACGATGAGTCCAACTAGACGTTGACTCCGACTAGACGACGACTCTGACTAGACAATGACGAGTCCAACTCATCAATGATGAGTCCAACTAGACGACAACGACTCTGACGAGACGACTCCTCCAACTAGACGATGACGAGACCGACTAGTTTATGACTCTGAGTAGACGATGATGAGCCCGACTAGACGACGACTCCAAATAGACGATTACGAGACTGACTAAACGATGATGAGTCCAACTAGACGACGACTCCGACTAGACGATGATGAGTCAAACTAGACGATGACGAGTCCAACTCGACAATGATGAGTCCAACTAGACGGCGACGACGACGACGAGATGATGTTGATGACTAGACGATGACTAGACGATGACTTTGACGAGACGATGACTCCAACAAGACAATGACGAGTCCGACTAGACGATGACGAGACCAACTAGACGATGATGAGTCCGACTAGACGATGATGAGTCAAACTAGACATTGACTCCGACAAGACGACGACTCCGACTAGACGATGACGAGTCCAACTCAACAATGATGAGTCCAACTAGACGATGACGAGTCCAACTCAACAATGATGAGTCCAACTAGACAACGACGACGACGATGACTAGATGATCACTCCAACTAGACGATGACGAGTCCGACTAGACGATGACGAGACCAACTAGACTACGTTGATGACTAGACGATGACTCTGACGAGACGATGACTCCAACTAGACGATGACGAGTCCGACTAGACGATGACGAGTCCAACTAGACGCCGACTAGACGACAACTCCAACTAGACGATGACGAGTCAGACGAGGCGATGATGAGCCCAACTAGACGGTGACTCCAACTAGACGGCGACTCTGACTAGACGATGACTCCAACTAGACGATTATGAGTTTGACTAGACGACGACTCTGACTAGACGACGATGAGTCCAACTAGACGTTGACTCCGACTAGACGACGACTCTGACTAGACAATGACGAGTCCAACTCATCAATGATGAGTCCAACTAGACGACGACGACTCTGACTAGACCACGACTCTGACGAGACGACTCCTCCAACTAGACGATGACGAGACCGACTGGACGATGATGAGTCCAACTACACGCCGCCGCCGATGAGACGACAACTCCAACTAGACGATGACAAGTCCGACGAGGTGATGACGAGTCCGATGAGGCGATGATGAGCCCAACTAGACGGTGACTCCGACTAGACGGCGACTCTGACTAGACGATGACTCCAACTAGACGATGATGAGTCCAACGAGACTATGACTCCGACTCCAACTAGACGATGACGAGACCGACTAGACGACAACTCCGACGAGACGATGACTCTGAGTAGACGATGATGAGCCCGACTGGACGACGACTCCGACTAGACGGCGACTCTGACTAGACGATGACTCTAACTAGACGATGATGAGTCCGACGAGACTATGACTCCGACTCCAACTAGACCGACTAGACGACAACTCCGACGAGACGATGACTCTGAGTAGACGATGATGAGCCCGACTAGACGACGACTCCGACTAGACGGCGACTCTGACTAGACGATGACTCTAACTAGACGATGACGAGTCCGACGAGACGATGACTCTGAGTAGACGATGATGAGCCCAACTAGACGATGACTCCAACTAGACGATGACTCCAACTAGACGATGATGAGTCCAACGAGACTATGACTCCGACTCCAACTAGACGATGACGAGCCCGACGAGACGACAACTCCGACGAGACGATGACTCTGAGTAGACGATGATGAGCCCGGCTAGACGACGACTCCTACTAGACGGCGACTCTGACTAGACAATGACTCCAACTAGACGATGACGAGCCCGACGACACGACAACTCCGACGAGACGATGACTCTGAGTAGACGATGATGAGCCCAACTAGACGACGACTCCAAATAGACAACGACTCCAACTAGACGATTACGAGACTGACTAAACGATGATGAGTCCAACTAGACGATGATGAGTCAAACTAGACATTGACTCCGACAAGACGACGACTCCGACTAGACGATGACTCCAACTAGACGATGACTCTGACGAGACGATGACTCCAACTAGACGATGACGAGTCCGACTAGACGATGACGAGACCAACTAGACGATGACGAGTCCAACTAGACGCCGACTAGATGACAACTCCAACTAGACGATGACGAGTCAGACGAGGCGATGATGAGCCCAACTAGACGATGACTCCAACTAGACGATGACAAAACCAACTAGACGATGACAAAACCAACTAGACGATGATGAGTCCAACTAGACGACGACGACGACGACGAGACGACAACTCCAACTAGACGATTATGAGTTTGACTAGACGACGACTCTGACTAGACGACGATGAGTCCAACTAGACGTTGACTCCGACTCTGACTAGACAATGACGAGTCCAACTCATCAATGATGAGTCCAACTAGACGACGACGACTCTGACTAGACCACGACTCTGACGAGACGACTCCTCCAACTAGACGATGACGAGACCGACTGGACGATGATGAGTCCAACTACACGCCGCCGCCGATGAGACGACAACTCCAACTAGACGATGACAAGTCCGACGAGGTGATGACGAGTCCGATGAGGCGATGATGAGCCCAACTAGATGGCGACTCTGACTAGACGATGACTCCGACTAGACGATGATGAGTCCGACGAGACTATGACTCCGACTCCAACTAGACGATGACGAGACCGACTAGACGACGACTCCGACGAGACGATGACTCTGAGTAGACGATGATGAGCCCGACTAGACGACGACTCCGACTAGATGGCGACTCCGACTAGACGGCGACTCTGACTAGACGATGACGAGCCCAACGAGACGACAATAGACCTTTTTCACACTTCCGTGTTTTGACCCGGAGGTGGAGCTCATCTCCTTCCGGTGGTTCTGGCTTCAGCGTTGGACCTTGAGGACAAGGGCTCAGTCTCCACGCCGTTGTTTTTGTTGTGTTCCTAGTTGCTCTTGTGGGACAAGGAAACAACCAGACCCCCCTGACCACGCTTTTCCAGGCAGTGGATCCAAGCTGTTAGGAGGGATGAGGGTCTGAAACTCTGCATAAAGCCAGGGAGTACTTTAGTATGCAGCCAGTACTTCACCAGGAGGGTTCTGTCAGCGGATCCACCACCAGTCGCCTTAAGAGTGGAACTGTTCCATGTCTCTTTCCCTGGAAGGACTCTATTGTTCCATGTCTCTTTCCCTGGAAGGACTCTATTGTTCCATGTCTCTTTCCTGGAAGGACTCTATTGTTCCATGTCTCTTTCCCTGGAAGGACTCTATTGTTCCATGTCTCTTTCCCTGGAAGGACTCTATTGTTCCATGTCTCTTTCCCTGGAAGGACTCTATTGTTCCATGTCTCTTTCCTGGAAGGACTCTATTGTTCCATGTCTCTTTCCCTGGAAGGACTCTATTGTTCCATGTCTCTTTCCCTGGAAGGACTCTATTGTTCCATGTCTCTTTCCTGGAAGGACTCTATTGTTCCATGTCTCTTTCCCTGGAAGGACTCTATTGTTCCATGTCTCTTTCCTGGAAGGACTCTATTGTTCCATGTCTCCTTCCCTGGAAGGACTCTATTGTTCCATGTCTCTTATCCTGGAAGGACTCTATTGTTCCATGTCTCTTATCCTGGAAGGACTCTATTGTTCCATGTCTCCTTCCCTGGAAGGACTCTATTGTTCCATGTCTCTTATCCTGGAAGGACTCTATTGTTCCATGTCTCTTATCCTGGAAGGACTCTATTGTTCCATGTCTCCTTCCCTGGAAGGACTCTATTGTTCCATGTCTCTTATCCTGGAAGGACTCTATTGTTCCATGTCTCTTATCCTGGAAGGACTCTATTGTTCCATGTCTCCTTCCCTGGAAGGACTCTATTGTTCCATGTCTCTTTCCTGGAAGGACTCTATTGTTCCATGTCTCCTTCCCTGGAAGGACTCTATTGTTCCATGTCTCTTATCCTGGAAGGACTCTATTGTTCCATGTCTCCTTCCCTGGAATGACTCTATTGTTCCATGTCTCCTTCCCTGGAAGGACTCTATTGTTCCATGTCTCTTTCCTGGAAGGACTCTATTGTTCCATGTCTCCTTCCCTGGAAGGACTCTATTGTTCCATGTCTCTTATCCTGGAAGGACTCTATTGTTCCATGTCTCCTTCCCTGGAATGACTCTATTGTTCCATGTCTCCTTCCCTGGAAGGACTCTATTGTTCCATGTCTCCTTCCCTGGAATGACTCTATTGTTCCATGTCTCCTTCCCTGGAATGACTCTATTGCACCACCTAGACCAGGGGTGTCAAACTCAGATCCTCGTGGGCCGCAGCCCTGCAGGTTTTCAATGTCTCCCTCCCCTGAACCTCCTGATGGTTCATCACCACATTCAGCACAAAGCCAGAGAACGAGCTGCTCATTGCAATCAGCTGTGTTGGAGCTGGGAGACATGGAGGACGTGCAGGGCTGCGGCCCTCGAGGCCTGGAGTTCCACACGTGTGACCTAGAGGGATTCTGTCCTCCAGAGGACTCAGAATCAGCAGCTTGTCCTCTCCCAGCTCTCCAGGCTGAAGCTGCTACTGCAGACCTCCATCATGTGGCTCCTCCACCCACTGGTAAATATCTAAGATGGTAAATTGTATAAGTTTGTCATATAAGATCAAATATAACTAATAATACAGTTGCAGGACGCGTTGCAGCACCAGTGTGTACTTATACCATCTAGAGATCAAATCAATGACGGATACATATACTGTATACTTGTACCTGGACTCACACGATGTGTTGATCCACAAGGAAATAATGTCCCAGGAGCTCAGTCATTAAACTACCGTGCTCAGCAGAGGAAATGAAAACAAGACGCTTTCAATTTAATTTTACATTTAAAAATAATAAAGTAATGAAATTATTAGAAAAAGATTTATACTAAAACGTTTATAACATTGAGTTATTTTATAGTTCGACCTTATTTATATAGTAATGTATTTTATTGTATGATCTAATTTTATGTTTTGGTTTCACAGCTGCACTGGATGAAATCCCCCTCTGAGGGTCCCCCTCTGAGGGTCCCCCTCTGAGGGTCCCCTCTGAGGGTCCCCCTCTGAGGGTTCCCCTCTGAGGGTTCTGGATCTTCTGGGGGTCCATTGCTCCACCTGCATCCCGCCTCATATCTGGACCAGAGCTCAGACTAGAGGAGACGAAGCCCCAGAAGGCCTCTGATTGATGAGCTCTAATGTTCTGCTTCAGGGTGGCTGTGGGCAGGAAGGAGCAGCTCACTGACGTGTTACACACTATTTACACTATTTACACTATTTACACTATTTACACTATTTACAGTGTTACACACTATTTACACTATTTACACTATTTACACTATTTACACTATTTACACTATTTACACTATTACACACTATTTACACTATTTACACTATTTACACTATTTACACTATTTACACTATTTACAGTGATTCACACAACTTGAGATTTAATGTTCAAAACACAAAGTGACAAAGGTTATTTATACATTTTAATCTGATCATTACTGCATTGAGATAAACACATTGATGGTGTTGAAGTAAAACTTGTCCAGTTTAGATTCCATCTGGTAAATGAACGATTCATCAGGCGTCTCTCTCTACTGTTATGGTTCTAAATGTGTCGGAGACAAAGTCCCACCATTCCATCCTGGTGATTACCAGCTGTCCCTGTCCCTGACCCTGTCCCTGTCCCTGACCCTGTCCCTGACCCTGTCCCTGTCCCTGACCCTGTCCCTGTCCCTGACCCTGTCCCTGTCCCTGTCCCTGACCCTGTCCCTGTCCCTGACCCTGTCCCTGTCCCTGTCCCTGCCAGTAGTATGTGTGAACGCCTCAGACCTGTGTGCTCATCCTGAACCTTGAGGTAAACAACCTGGGACACATCATCTGTTTGGGACGAACTCCAGAGTTCAGAGGGAATCTAAAAGGAGAGCTCTGAGTGGTTGGGACTCCAGTGGACGTAGTTTTCCTCCTGATGTCAGGAACAGGAAGTGGACGTAGTTTTCCTCCTGATGTCAGGAACAGGAAGTGGTCCTACAAACACATGAGTGACATCATCACAGTAAGTTAAAACAAAGGAAACATTACAAGCATAAAAACATTAATCACTAATAAATGATACCTGTTTAAGCTCTGCACAGCTGGACTGCACACATCTGTCCGCCCCCCCCCCCCCCCGCCTCACTGGCAGGTTCAGGATAGATCCTACACAAGAAATAAACAAATATAACAAATAAATAAAGGACAGCTGAGCAATTTGGTCGGACATGGAGGGACAGATTTGTGAGAGCTAAGATTTTTACTTAAACTGCTAAAACTACTAAGGACATTGTCACATACTGAATGATCTTACAAAGGAAAACAATGGTTCCTCTTCTTCTTTACCTGTGTTCTAGGTCTGGTCCCTCTGTAGATCACCTGTGTTCTAGGTCTGGTCCCTCTGTAGATCACCTGTGTTCTAGGTCTGGTCCCTCTGTAGATCACCTGTGTTCTAGGTCTGTTCCCTCTGTAGATCACCTGTGTTCTAGGTCTGGTCCCTCTGTAGATCACCTGTGTTCTAGGTCTGGTCCCTCTGTAGATCACCTGTGTTCTAGGTCTGTTCCCTCTGTAGATCACCTGTGTTCTAGGTCTGGTCCCTCTGTAGATCACCTGTGTTCTAGGTCTGGTCCCTCTGTGTAGATGACCTGTGTTCTAGGTCTGGTCCCTCTGTAGATCACCTGTGTTCTCTGTCTGGTCCCTCTGTGTAGATGACCTGTGTTCTAGGTCTGGTCCCTCTGTGTAGATGACCTGTGTTCTAGGTCTGGTCCCTCTGTAGATCACCTGTGTTCTAGGTCTGGTCCCTCTGTGTAGATGACCTGTGTTCTAGGTCTGGTCCATCTGTGTAGATGACCTGTGTTCTAGGTCTGGTCCCTCTGTGTAGATGACCTGTGTTCTAGGTCTGGTCCCTCTGTAGATCACCTGTGTTCTAGGTCTGGTCCCTCTGTAGATCACCTGTGTTCTAGGTCTGGTCCCTCTGTAGATGACCTGTGTTCTAGGTCTGGTCCCTCTGTGTAGATGACCTGTGTTCTAGGTCTGGTCCCTCTGTAGATCACCTGTGTTCTAGGTCTGGTCCCTCTGTGTAGATGACCTGTGTTCTAGGTCTAGTCCCTCTGTAGATCACCTGTGTTCTAGGTCTGGTCCCTCTGTAGATCACCTGTGTTCTAGGTCTGGTCCATCTGTAGATCACCTGTGTTCTAGGTCTGGTCCCTCTGTAGATCACCTGTGTTCTAGGTCTGGTCCCTCTGTAGATCACCTGTGTTCTAGGTCTGGTCCCTCTGTGTAGATGACCTGTGTTCTAGGTCTGGTCCCTCTGTAGATCACCTGTGTTCTAGGTCTGGTCCCTCTGTGTAGATCACCTGTGTTCTAGGTCTGGTCCCTCTGTGTAGATGACCTGTGTTCTAGGTCTGGTCCCTCTGTAGATCACCTGTGTTCTAGGTCTGGTCCCTCTGTGTAGATGACCTGTGTTCTAGGTCTGGTCCCTCTGTGTAGATGACCTGTGTTCTAGGTCTGGTCCCTCTGTAGATCACCTGTGTTCTAGGTCTGGTCCCTCTGTGTAGATCACCTGTGTTCTAGGTCTGGTCCCTCTGTGTAGATGACCTGTGTTCTAGGTCTGGTCCCTCTGTAGATCACCTGTGTTCTAGGTCTGGTCCCTCTGTGTAGATGACCTGTGTTCTAGGTCTGGTCCCTCTGTGTAGATCACCTGTGTTCTAGGTCTGGTCCCTCTGTGTAGATCACCTGTGTTCTAGGTCTGGTCCCTCTGTAGATCACCTGTGATCTTGGTCTGGTCCATCTGTGTAGATGACCTGTGTTCTAGGTCTGGTCCCTCTGTAGATCACCTGTGTTCTAGGTCTGGTCCCTCTGTAGATCACCTGTGTTCTAGGTCTGGTCCCTCTGTAGATCACCTGTGATCTTGGTCTGGTCCCTCTGTGTAGATCACCTGTGTTCTAGGTCTGGTCCCTCTGTAGATCACCTGTGTTCTAGGTCTGGTCCCTCTGTAGATCACCTGTGTTCTAGGTCTGGTCCCTCTGTAGATCACCTGTGTTCTAGGTCTGGTCCCTCTGTGTAGATCACCTGTGTTCTAGGTCTGGTCCCTCTGTAGATCACCTGTGTTCTAGGTCTGGTCCCTCTGTAGATCACCTGTGTTCTAGGTCTGGTCCCTCTGTGTAGATCACCTGTGTTCTAGGTCTGGTCCCTCTGTAGATCACCTGTGTTCTAGGTCTGGTCCCTCTGTAGATCACCTGTGTTCTAGGTCTGGTCCCTCTGTAGATGACCTGTGTTCTAGGTCTGGTCCCTCTGTAGATGACCTGTGTTCTAGGTCTGGTCCCTCTGTAGATCACCTGTGTTCTAGGTCTGGTCCCTCTGTAGATGACCTGTGTTCTAGGTCTGGTCCCTCTGTAGATCACCTGTGTTCTAGGTCTGGTCCCTCTGTAGATCACCTGTGTTCTAGGTCTGGTCCCTCTGTGTAGATGACCTGTGTTCTAGGTCTGGTCCCTCTGTAGATCACCTGTGTTCTAGGTCTGGTCCCTCTGTAGATCACCTGTGATCTTGGTCTGGTCCCTCTGTGTAGATGACCTGTGTTCTTGGTCTGGTCCATCTGTAGATCACCTGTGTTCTAGGTCTGGTCCCTCTGTGTAGATGACCTGTGTTCTAGGTCTGGTCCCTCTGTGTAGATCACCCGTGTTCTAGGTCTGGTCCCTCTGTGTAGATCACCCGTGTTCTAGGTCTGGTCCCTCTGTGTAGATGACCTGTGTTCTTGGTCTGGTCCCTCTGTGTAGATGACCTGTGTTCTAGGTCTGGTCCCTCTGTGTAGATGACCTGTGTTCTAGGTCTGGTCCCTCTGTAGATGACCTGTGTTCTAGGTCTGGTCCCTCTGTAGATCACCTGTGTTCTAGGTCTGGTCCCTCTGTGTAGATCACCTGTGTTCTAGGTCTGGTCCCTCTGTAGATGACCTGTGCAGGTCAGTGCAGGAGGAAGCGTTGGCAGCTGGATGATGACCTGTGTTCTAGGTCTGGTCCCTCTGTAGATGACCTGTGTTCTAGGTCTGGTCCCTCTGTAGATCACCTGTGTTCTAGGTCTGGTCCCTCTGTGTAGATGACCTGTGTTCTAGGTCTGGTCCCTCTGTAGATGACCTGTGTTCTAGGTCTGGTCCCTCTGTAGATCACCTGTGTTCTAGGTCTGGTCCCTCTGTGTAGATCACCCGTGTTCTAGGTCTGGTCCCTCTGTGTAGATGACCTGTGTTCTAGGTCTGGTCCCTCTGTGTAGATGACCTGTGTTCTAGGTCTGGTCCCTCTGTGTAGATGACCTGTGTTCTTGGTCTGGTCCCTCTGTGTAGATGACCTGTGTTCTTGGTCTGGTCCCTCTGTGTAGATGACCTGTGTTCTTGGTCTGGTCCCTCTGTGTAGATGACCTGTGTTCTTGGTCTGGTCCCTCTGTGTAGATGACCTGTGTTCTTGGTCTGGTCCCTCTGTGTAGATGACCTGTGTTCTAGGTCTGGTCCCTCTGTGTAGATGACCTGTGTTCTTGGTCTGGTCCCTCTGTGTAGATCACCTGTGTTCTAGGTCTGGTCCCTCTGTAGATGACCTGTGCAGGTCAGTGCAGGAGGAAGCGTTGGCAGCTGGATGATGACCTGTGTTCTAGGTCTGGTCCCTCTGTAGATGACCTGTGTTCTAGGTCTGGTCCCTCTGTAGATCACCTGTGTTCTAGGTCTGGTCCCTCTGTGTAGATGACCTGTGTTCTAGGTCTGGTCCCTCTGTAGATGACCTGTGTTCTAGGTCTGGTCCCTCTGTAGATCACCTGTGTTCTAGGTCTGGTCCCTCTGTGTAGATCACCCGTGTTCTAGGTCTGGTCCCTCTGTGTAGATGACCTGTGTTCTAGGTCTGGTCCCTCTGTGTAGATGACCTGTGTTCTTGGTCTGGTCCCTCTGTGTAGATGACCTGTGTTCTTGGTCTGGTCCCTCTGTGTAGATGACCTGTGTTCTAGGTCTGGTCCCTCTGTGTAGATGACCTGTGTTCTTGGTCTGGTCCCTCTGTGTAGATGACCTGTGTTCTTGGTCTGGTCCCTCTGTGTAGATGACCTGTGTTCTAGGTCTGGTCCCTCTGTGTAGATGACCTGTGTTCTTGGTCTGGTCCCTCTGTGTAGATCACCTGTGTTCTAGGTCTGGTCCCTCTGTAGATGACCTGTGCAGGTCAGTGCAGGTCTGGTCCCTCTGTGTAGATGACCTGTGTTCTAGGTCTGGTCCCTCTGTGTAGATGACCTGTGTTCTTGGTCTGGTCCCTCTGTGTAGATCACCTGTGTTCTAGGTCTGGTCCCTCTGTGTAGATGACCTGTGTTCTAGGTCTGGTCCCTCTGTGTAGATGACCTGTGTTCTAGGTCTGGTCCCTCTGTGTAGATGACCTGTGCAGGTCAGTGCAGGAGGAAGCGTTGGCAGCTGGAGCTGGGAGGAGTGAGCTGGGAGGAGTGAGCTGGGAGGAGTGAGCTGGGAGGAGTGAGCTGGGAGGAGTGAGCTGGGAGGAGTGAGCACTCTAACCACCATGTAGTTGAACTCCTGGATCAAAGGCTTTACCAGCTGCACAACTACAGGAATAAACCAACAACTCAGCTAGTCAACACCCAGTGAGGTCTAAAACAGAGAAGTGTTTTTAATACATATACAGAAATTAATACTTGTTAAAACATAATTAGCTTTAATCAAGTACCAGAATCCAGAGCAGCAGAAGAGAAATAGTAAGATACAGGAGTTGTTCATCGTACATGAAGGTTCTTCAGCTCTCATCTATGACAGCTGATACTATCTGATACTATCTGATACCATCTGATACCATCTGATACTATCTAATACTATCTGATACTGTCTGATAATATCTGATACTGTCTGATACCGTCTGATACTATCTGATACCATCTGATACTATCTGATACTATCTGATACTGTCTGATAATATCTGATACTGTCTGATACCGTCTGATACTATCTGATACTATCTGATACTGTCTGATAATATCTGATACTGTCTGATACTATCTGATACTATCTGATACCGTCTGATAATATCTGATACTGTCTGATACTATCTGATACTATCTGATACCGTCTGATACTATCTGATACTGTCTGATACTATCTGATACTGTCTGATACTATCTGATACTGTCTGATACTATCTGATACCGTCTGATACCGTCTGATACTATCTGATACTATCTGATACTGTCTGATACTGTCTGATACTATCTGATACTGTCTGATACTATCTGATACTATCTGATACTATCTGATACTGTCTGATACTATCTGATACTATCTGATACTGTCTGATACTGTCTGATACCATCTGATACCGTCTGATACTGTCTGATACTATCTGATACTGTCTGATAATATCTGATACTGTCTGATACTGTCTGATACTATCTGATACTATCTGATACTGTCTGATAATGTCTGATACCGTCTGATACCGTCTGATACTATCTGATACTATCTGATACTGTCTGATAATATCTGATACTGTCTGATACTGTCTGATACTATCTGATACCGTCTGATACTATCTGATACTGTCTGATACTATCTGATACTGTCTGATACTGTCTGATACTATCTGATACTATCTGATACTGTCTGATAATATCTGATACTGTCTGATACCGTCTGATACTATCTGATACTATCTGATACTGTCTGATAATATCTGATACTGTCTGATACTATCTGATACCGTCTGATACTATCTGATACTATCTGATACCGTCTGATACTATCTGATACTGTCTGATAATATCTGATAATATCTGATACTATCTGATACTGTCTGATACTGTCTGATACTATCTGATACCGTCTGATACTATCTGATACTGTCTGATAATATCTGATAATATCTGATACTATCTGATACTGTCTGATACTATCTGATACTATCTGATACCGTCTGATACTATCTGATACTGTCTGATAATATCTGATAATATCTGATACTATCTGATACCGTCTGATACTATCTGATACTGTCTGATAATATCTGATAATATCTGATAATATCTGATACTATCTGATACCGTCTGATACTATCTGATACCGTCTGATACCGTCTGATACCATCTGATACCATCTGATACCATCTGATACCGTCTGATACCGTCTGATACCATCTGATACTGTCTGATACCATCTGATACCGTCTGATACCATCTGATACCATCTGATACCATCTGATACCGTCTGATACTATCTGATACCGTCTGATACTATCTGATACCATCTGATACTGTCTGATACCATCTGATACCATCTGATACCATCTGATACCGTCTGATACTGTCTGATACTGTCTGATACCATCTGATACTATCTGATACCGTCTGATACCATCTGATACCATCTGATACCATCTGATACCGTCTGATACTGTCTGATACTGTCTGATACTGTCTGATACTATCTGATACTATCTGATACCGTCTGATAATATCTGATAATATCTGATACTATCTGATACTGTCTGATACTGTCTGATACTATCTGATACCGTCTGATACTATCTGATACTGTCTGATAATATCTGATAATATCTGATACTATCTGATACTGTCTGATACTGTCTGATACTATCTGATACTATCTGATACCGTCTGATACTATCTGATACTGTCTGATACTATCTGATACCGTCTGATACTATCTGATACTGTCTGATAATATCTGATAATATCTGATAATATCTGATACTATCTGATACTATCTGATACTATCTGATACCGTCTGATACTATCTGATACCGTCTGATACCGTCTGATACCATCTGATACCATCTGATACCGTCTGATACTGTCTGATACTGTCTGATACCATCTGATACTATCTGATACCGTCTGATACCGTCTGATACCATCTGATACTGTCTGATACCATCTGATACTGTCTGATACTATCTGATACTATCTGATACCGTCTGATACCATCTGATACTGTCTGATACCATCTGATACTATCTGATACCGTCTGATACCGTCTGATACCATCTGATACTGTCTGATACCATCTGATACCATCTGATACCATCTGATACCGTCTGATACTGTCTGATACTGTCTGATACTGTCTGATACCATCTGATACTATCTGATACCGTCTGATACCATCTGATACCATCTGATACCATCTGATACTGTCTGATACTGTCTGATACTATCTGATACTATCTGATACTATCTGATACCGTCTGATACTATCTGATACCGTCTGATACTATCTGATACCGTCTGATACCGTCTGATACTATCTGATACTGTCTGATACTATCTGATACTATCTGATACCATCTGATACCATCTGATACCGTCTGATACTGTCTGATACTGTCTGATACTGTCTGATACTATCTGATACTATCTGATACTATCTGATACCGTCTGATACTATCTGATACCATCTGATACTATCTGATACCATCTGATACCATCTGATACCATCTGATACCGTCTGATACTGTCTGATACTGTCTGATACTGTCTGATACCATCTGATACTATCTGATACCGTCTGATACTATCTGATACCATCTGATACTATCTGATACCATCTGATACCATCTGATACCGTCTGATACTGTCTGATACTGTCTGATACTGTCTGATACTATCTGATACTATCTGATACCGTCTGATACTATCTGATACTATCTGATACCGTCTGATACTATCTGATACTATCTGATACTGTCTGATACTATCTGATACCGTCTGATACTATCTGATACTATCTGATACCGTCTGATACTATCTGATACTATCTGATACTATCTGATACTATCTGATACCGTCTGATACCGTCTGATACCGTCTGATACTGTCTGATACTGTCTGATACTGTCTGATACTGTCTGATACTATCTGATACTATCTGATACCGTCTGATACTATCTGATACTATCTGATACCGTCTGATACTGTCTGATACTGTCTGATACTGTCTGATACTGTCTGATACTATCTGATACTATCTGATACCGTCTGATACTATCTGATACTATCTGATACTGTCTGATACTATCTGATACTATCTGATACCGTCTGATACTATCTGATACTATCTGATACCGTCTGATACTGTCTGATACTGTCTGATACTGTCTGATACTGTCTGATACTATCTGATACTATCTGATACCGTCTGATACTATCTGATACTATCTGATACCGTCTGATACTGTCTGATACTGTCTGATACTGTCTGATACTGTCTGATACTATCTGATACTATCTGATACTATCTGATACCGTCTGATACTATCTGATACTATCTGATACTGTCTGATACTATCTGATACTATCTGATACCGTCTGATACTATCTGATACTATCTGATACCGTCTGATACTATCTGATACTATCTGATACTATCTGATACCGTCTGATACTATCTGATACTATCTGATACCGTCTGATACTATCTGATACTATCTGATACTGTCTGATACTATCTGATACTATCTGATACCGTCTGATACTATCTGATACTATCTGATACTATCTGATACCGTCTGATACTATCTGATACCGTCTGATACTATCTGATACTATCTGATACTATCTGATACTATCTGATACTATCTGATACTGTCTGATACTATCTGATACCGTCTGATACTATCTGATACTATCTGATACTATCTGATACTGTCTGATACTATCTGATACTATCTGATACTATCTGATACTATCTGATACCGTCTGATACTATCTGATACCGTCTGATACTATCTGATACTATCTGATACTATCTGATACTATCTGATACTATCTGATACCGTCTGATACTATCTGATACCGTCTGATACTATCTGATACTATCTGATACTATCTGATACTATCTGATACCGTCTGATACTATCTGATACCGTCTGATACTATCTGATACTATCTGATACTGTCTGATACTATCTGATACTATCTGATACCGTCTGATACTATCTGATACTATCTGATACTATCTGATACTATCTGATACCGTCTGATACTATCTGATACCGTCTGATACTATCTGATACTATCTGATACTATCTGATACTATCTGATACTATCTGATACTATCTGATACCGTCTGATACTATCTGATACTATCTGATACTATCTGATACTAGAAGCCTGCAGAAGCAAAGCAGGGTGAAGGTGAACATCTGGCATCATCATCATCACTTTCCCCTATCATAATAGCAAACACATATCAGAATGTAAAATATCATTTCAAAGTCTAGATCATGCCTCTGATAAATACCTCGAATACTTTATCAGACTAGAAGAGGCGTCTCACCATGTTTATCTTCATCATATGTAGCTCACTGAACTACGTCTTTCCTTACCTTGATAGCGGTGGATATATTCTTCATGGAGGAACTTATACCCTTCTTCAAGTGTATTTGTTCGTGTATTACCCGCTGCGATGGCCTCAGCATCAGCAAATGAAAAAGCTGGCAGGTTCAGGAGCGTCGGTGAAAAGATAAGGTCCATTTTCAATGAGACCGGAACAAACAGGAAGTGATCGAGCGCCACAAGACGCTACTTCCTGTTGTCGTGAAAAAGGTCAATCCGACGAGACGATGACTGAGTAGACGATGACGAGCCCAACTAGACGACTCCAACTAGACGATTACGAGACTGACTAAACGATGATGAGTCCAACTAGACGATGACGAGCCCAACTAGACGACTCCAACTAGACGATTACGAGACTGACTAAACGATGATGAGTCCAACTAGACGATGATGAGTCAAACTAGACATTGACTCCGACAAGACGACGACTCCGACTAGACGATGACGAGTCCAACTCGACAATGATGAGTCCAACTAGACGACGTTGATGACTAGACGATGACTCTGACGAGACGATGACTCCAACTAGACGATGACGAGTCCAACTATACGACGACTCTGACTAGACGACGACTCCATCTAGACAATGAGAAGTCCGACTTGACGATGACAAGTCCAACTAGACGATGACGAGTTCAACAAGACAATGACTCTGACTAGACGACTACTCTGACTAGACAACGACTCCGACCAGACGATGACAAGCCCGACTAGACTACAACTCCGACTAGATGACGACTCCAACTAGACGATGACGAGCCCGACTAGACTACAACTCCGACTAAATGACGACTCCAACTAGACGATGACGAGCCCGACTAGACGACGGCTCCGACTAGACGATGACTCCAACTAGACGATGGCAAGCCTGACTAGAAAACGACTCAGACTAGACAACCACTCCGACTAGATGATGACGAGCCCGACTAGACGATGACTCCGACTTGGCGACGACACCAACTAGATGAGGACGAGTCCGACTAGACGATGACGAGTCCGACTAGACGATGACGAGTCCAACTAGACGATGACAAGTCTGACTAGACTCCGACTCAAACTAGACTCCAAATAGTCGATGACTCTAACTAGACGATGACTCCAACTACACAACGAGACGACGACTCTGATTAAATGTCCCTCCTATCTCCTAACTGTCCATCCTATCTCCTAACTGTCCCTCCTTTCTCCTAACATCTTTCCTTACCTCCTTTAGGAAGCCTCCTAACACCTCTCCTTAACTCCTTTAGGAAGCCTCCTAACTCCTTTCCTTACCTCCTTTAGGAAGCCTCCTAACTCCTTTCCTTACCTCCTTTAGGAAGCCTCCTAACACCTTTCCTTACCTCCTTTAGGAAGTCTCCTAACACCTCTCCTTAACTCCTTTAGGAAGCCTCCTAACTCCTTTCCTAACTCCTTTAGGAAGCCTCCTAACACCTTTCACTAACTCCTTTAGGAAGACTCCTAACACCTTTCCTAACTCCTTTAGGAAGCCTCCTAACACCTTTCCTTAACTCCTTTAGGAAGTCTCCTAACACCTTTCCTTACCTCCTTTAGGAAGCCTCCTAACTCCTTTCCTAACTCCTTTAGGAAGCCTCCTAACACCTTTCACTAACTCCTTTAGGAAGCCTCCTAACACCTCTCCTTAACTCCTTTAGGAAGCCTCCTAACTCCTTTCCTAACTCCTTTAGGAAGCCTCCTAACACCTTTCACTAACTCCTTTAGGAAGACTCCTAACACCTTTCCTAACTCCTTTAGGAAGCCTCCTAACACCTTTCCTTAACTCCTTTAGGAAGCCTCCTAACACCTTTCCTTAACTCCTTTAGGAAGTCTCCTAACACCTTTCCTTACCTCCTTTAGGAAGCCTCCTAACTCCTTTCCTAACTCCTTTAGGAAGCCTCCTAACACCTTTCACTAACACCTTTAGGAAGCCTCCTAACACCTTTAGGAAGCCTCCTAACTCCTTTCCTTAACTCCTTTAGGAAGTCTCCTAACACCTTTCCTTACCTCCTTTAGGAAGCCTCCTAACACCTTTCCTTACCTCCTTTAGGAAGCCTCCTAACACCTTTACTAACTCCTTTAGGAAGCCTCCTAACACCTTTCACTAACTCCTTTAGGAAGCCTCCTAACACCTCTCCTTAACTCCTTTAGGAAGCCTCCTAACTCCTTTCCTTACCTCCTTTAGGAAGCCTCCTAACACCTTTCCTTACCTCCTTTAGGAAGTCTCCTAACACCTCTCCTTAACTCCTTTAGGAAGCCTCCTAACACCTTTCCTTACCTCCTTTAGGAAGCCTCCTAACACCTTTCCGTACCCGGTGCCGTCCTCCACGGGGTTAAGGTAAAGTGGATAGGAAAGGAGGTAGGAGGCCGAGGAGGAAGGCCCCCTGGGGTTACTTCTCGAACATGGAATCATCAGGATGAAGATAAAGACCAGTGCTCGTGTTCAGGAAGCGTCTCAGTGTCTCAGGGCCTTAGTCTCTCGGGGCCTTAGTCTCAGAGTCTCTCAGGGCCTTAGTCTCAGAGTCTCTCAGGGCCTCAGTCTCTCAGGGCCTTAGTCTATCAGGGCCTTAGTCTCTCAGTGTCTCAGGGCCTTAGTCTCTCGGGGCCTTAGTCTCAGAGTCTCTCGGGGCCTTAGTCTCAGAGTCTCTCAGGGCCTTAGTCTCAGAGTCTCTCAGGGCCTCAGTCTCTCAGGGCCTTAGTCTATCAGGGCCTTAGTCTCTCAGTGTCTCAGGGCCTTAGTCTCAGAGTCTCAGTGTCTCTCAGAGTGTCTCAGTCTCTCAGTGTCTCAGGGCCTTAGTCTCTCAGGGCCTTAGTCTCTCAGTGTCTCAGGGGCTTAGTCTCTCGGGGCCTTAGTCTCTCAGTGTCTCAGGGCCTTAGTCTCTCAGGGCCTTAGTCTCTCAGTGTCTCAGGGGCTTAGTCTCTCGGGGCCTTAGTCTCTCAGTGTCTCAGGGCCTTAGTCTCTCGGGGCCTTAGTCTCTCGGTGTCTCAGAGTCTCAGTGTCTCAGGGCCTTAGTCTCTCGGTGTCTCAGGGAGCTGCTGTCTCAGCCTGAACGCTCCCAGCCAGGAACCTGAGCTTCAGAGTGACTGAGGACGGTTCTCAGAGCAACTCTGATCCAGGAGTTGACAGCAACATTGACCTCAGTGAAGAGGAGTCAACCCGTTGCTCCATGATGCAGTCTGCTGAAAGCTGATTGGTTGGTAGAGACAGGAAGACAGAACCAAGTCTCTGTGCTCCTCGTCCGTCTTCTCAAAGCGTCCTGAGGCTGAAAGCAGCTGAGTGTCCTCACTGAAGGACGATCTTACCGTTCCTCCAATCTCAAGATTTTTCTTAGACCCTTTCCTTCCTGTCCTCTGTCATTGATAATCAATCAGTCCTGTCCTCTGTCATTGATAATCAATCAATCCTGTCCTCTATCATTGATAATCAGTCCTGTCCTCTGTCATTTATAATCAATCAGTCCTGTCCTCTATCATTGATAATCAGTTCTGTCCTCTATCATTGATAATCAGTTCTGTCCTCTATCATTGATAATCAGTTCTGTCCTCTATCATTGATAATCAGTTCTGTCCTCTATCATTGATAATCAGTTCTGTCCTCTATCATTGATAATCAATCAGTTCTGTCCTCTATCATTGAAGATGAAAGTTTGACATATGAACATGGTTCTGCTGATTCAGCAGGAACGTTCCACTAAAGAAACATCTAGAACTCTGCAGCTTGGCTGTTTATGATCACGTGGATCAATAAGTCTGATATTTGAAGATAATAAATGTATGAGATGAATCTGGTTCAATTCTCCACCTCACCATCAGCACCATCAGGTTCCCCGTCTCCAGAATGTGCTGCTCAAGGTTCTAAGTTGTCGTACCGGTACCAACATCCTCTAGTAAAGTTCATTCTGTTTAGATCACAAACCTGGTGTGGGAAGTGGCGTATGTATCTTCCAGGACCTTTAGTGATGAGGCCCTGGTCTGTATCTTCCAGGACCTATAGTGATGAGGCCCTGGTCTGTATCTTCCAGGACCTTTAGTGATGAGGCCCTGGTCTGTATCTTCCAGGACCTTTAGTGATGAGGCCCTGGTCTGTATCTTCCAGGACCTTTAGTGATGAGGCCCTGGTCTGTATCTTCCAGGACCTATAGTGATGAGGCCCTGGTCTGTATCTTCCAGGACCTTTAGTGATGAGGCCTTGGTCTGTATCTTCCAGGACCTATAGTGATGAGGCCCTGGTCTGTATCTTCCAGGACCTATAGTGATGAGGCCCTGGTCTGTATCTTCCAGGACCTTTAGTGATGAGGCCTTGGTCTGTATCTTCCAGGACCTTTAGTGATGAGGCCTTGGTCTGTATCTTCCAGGACCTTTAGTGATGAGGCCCTGGTCTGTATCTTCCAGGACCTTTAGTGATGAGGCCTTGGTCTGTATCTTCCAGGACCTTTAGTGATGAGGCCCTGGTCTGTATCTTCCAGGACCTTTAGTGATGAGGCCTTGGTCTGTATCTTCCAGGACCTTTAGTGATGAGGCCCTTGTTTGTCTGGGGCGGGGCTTGTGCCTGCTGATGACGTCACACACAATCTGAACTCCAGCAACTCCACATGGACCAACTACAATAGTGGATCCAGACAGAGGGACATTATGTCTGTGTCCTCCATAGAACCAGATGACTTTAATAATCCCTGGAGGGTTCCACGATGGAACCATTCCAGTCAAGTCAGATGAGAACCATTAAATGAACAGAACATAAAGACTCAGTTCAGCTCAGCAGAGCAGACTGAGATTAACTAGTCAGACTAACCCTACACATTTAGAACCAGTTATAAGAGTACAAGACAAGCAATATTACTCTTAGTACTTGGAAGGAAAAAGTAAAAGGAAGAGGGGCAAAATGGAACACTCCATAATAATCAGACCAAGCTCTACCAGTCCCTCCTAAAGTTAAACCAGACACCTCCAGTTAAACCAGACACCTCCAGTCTCTCCTAAAGTTAAACCAGACACCTCCAGTCTCTCCTAAAGTTAAACCAGACACCTCCAGTTAAACCAGACACCTCCAGTCTCCCCTAAAGTTAAACCAGACACCTCCAGTCTCTCCTAAAGTTAAACCAGACACCTCCAGTCTCTCCTAACGTTAAACCAGACACCTCCAGTTAAACCAGACACCTCCAGTTAAACCAGACACCTCCAGTCTCTCCTAAAGTTAAACCAGACACCTCCAGTTAAACCAGACATCTTCACTGATACCCAAGCCCCGCCCCAGACGGGCCAGGTAGCCCCTCCCCATCCCTGATAGCCCCGCCCCCATCCCAGACGGGCCAGGTAGCCCCGCCCCCGCAGCCCCGCCCCCGCCCTGGTAGCCCCGCCCCCGCCCTGGTAGCCACGCCCCCGCCCGCCCTGGTAAAACACACCAAGGATCACCAAGTGTTGAATAAGAAATTTATTTAACAGAGAAAAAGGAAATGAACATAAAAATATGGTACAGAGACAAGAGACGGAGGTCACTGCTGGGACGTGGAGAGTAGATGAGCTTTAAAGGCTGAAAGACAAACAGCAGAGAGTCACTACCTCAGTTCCCATGAGCCTCGGCGGCCTGCTTCAGCGCCACTCACCGTCCTGGTCGCTCCACAACTCTGCAGCCGTGGCGTTCAGGGGACTGTCGATGTTGGGCTCTGGGGACAAAGACACACCGTCTCATCACGTGACCCTGGCATGCCCCCCCCCGTGATAGCAGTCAGTGGTTGCTATGGTTACCTCCCAGCAGGCTCTGGATGGACAGGAGGATGGAGCGGACGTCGTACAGAGCAGACCACTTGTCCTTCAGGATGTCCAGGCAGATGAAACCCTGCTCGTCCACGTTCGGGTGGAAACACGGCGTGACGAACTTGACCCGGGGAGCTTGATAAGGGTACCCGGCGGGAAACTCCAGGGACAGACGGTACCGCAGGCCTTCGTACACCTGACACACACATACAGGTGAAATACATGTCCACACTCCTGGGGGGACATTTTATACAGACTGTGGTGAACATACCGTCCCCTGAGCTCCATCAATGGTTCCCACCCATCTGAAGAGATTATCTGACTCTGGGAACGCAGAGATCCCCTGATCGCCCGACATCTACACACACACACACACACACACACACACACACACACACACACACACACACACACACACACACACACACACACACACACACACACACACACACACACACACACACACACACACACACACACACACACACACACACACACACACACACACACACACACGAGAAGAACAGTGAGTCTCTCTCTCCCTCTTTCACTTCATTCCAGTAGTATTCTGAACATAGTACTCTCAAAAACGTATTCAGAATATCCCCGTCTCCCTTCAGACTAGAGGAACCTTCTGGGTTCTTGTTCCACCATATGGCCCCCCTGTGGGGACTGAGCCTTTATTTTAAAGTGGACAGTTTGTTGTTGTAAACTGAGGGGACGTCCACACAAGGATAAAACCATCTTTGTCCTCCCTGTCCTCACCGTCCTCACCTCACTATGAACACGGCTCAACACCAGGCTTCAGGGCATGTAGTACACATGCCAGGCCTTTAGGGGCGCTGTGACTCACCAAACACAACAAGAACACAGAAGAAGACAGACCACATAGAAATATAGAAGTAGACTCCTGCACATAAACACATAACCACTATATAATCTAGTTTTATAGGTCTATGGCCCCGCTCCGCCTGCTTCTAGCTTCTGCAGCTCCACCCGAGCTTCTAGTCCCTGATTGTTGTGGTTATTAGGTGACGTAGTGGTTATTAGGTGACGTAGGGACCGCGGTGGGGGGGGGGCATTACGTCATCTATTGTCCACGGATGATGGTGTTTGCTGAGCGTACTCCACCGCATGTTTACTTTAGATGTCTTATCAGATTAGTTGTGTTGAACGAAGCTCTGGTGCTCCACCTCTCGGGACTGTGGTGAAGCTCTGGTGCTCCACCTCTCGGCACTGTGGTGAAGCTCTGGTGCTCCACCTCTCAGGACTGTGGTGAAGCTCTGGTGCTCCACCTCTCAGGACTGTGGTGAAGCTCTGGTGCTCCACCTCTCAGGACTGTGGTGAAGCTCTGGTGCTCCACCTCTCGGGACTGTGGTGAAGCTCTGGTGCTCCACCTCTCGGGACTGTGGTGAAGCTCTGGTGCTCCACCTCTCAGGACTGGTTTGGTTATCAACCTTAAAACCCCTCCAGGTGGCACACGGGGCTCGCTTTACGGCAGGTGGCACACGGGGCTCGCTTTATGGCAGGTGGCACACGGGGCTCGCTTTACGGCAGGTGGCACACGGCAGGCTCGCTTTACGGCAGGTGGCACACGGGGCTCGCTTTACGGCAGGTGGCACACGGGGCTCGCTTTACGGCAGGTGGCACACGGGGCTCGCTTTACGGCAGGTGGCACACGGCAGGCTCGCTTTACGGCAGGTGGCACACGGGGCTCGCTTTACGGCAGGTGGCACACGGGGCTCGCTTTACGGCAGGTGGCACAGGGGGGTTGCTTTACGGCAGGTGGCACACGGGGCTCGCTTTACGGCAGGTGGGACACGGGGCTCGCTTTACGGCAGGTGGCACACGGGGCTCGCTTTACGGCAGGTGGCACACGGGGCTCGCTTTACGGCAGGTGGCACACGGGGCTCGCTTTACGGCAGGTGGCACACGGGGCTCGCTTTACGGCAGGTGGCACACGGGGCTCGCTTTACGGCAGGTGGCACAGGGGGGTTGCTTTACGGCAGGTGGCACACGGGGCTCGCTTTACGGCAGGTGGGACACGGGGCTCGCTTTACGGCAGGTGGCACACGGGGCTCGCTTTACGGCAGGTGGCACACGGGGCTCGCTTTACGGCAGGTGGCACACGGGGCTCGCTTTACGGCAGGTGGCACACGGGGCTCGCTTTACGGCAGGTGGCACACGGGGCTCGCTTTACGGCAGGTGGCACACGGGGCTCGCTTTACGGCAGGTGGCACACGGCAGGCTCGCTTTACGGCAGGTGGCACACGGGGCTCGCTTTACGGCAGGTGGCACACGGCAGGCTCGCTTTACGGCAGGTGGCACACGGGGCTCGCTTTACGGCAGGTGGCACACGGGGCTCGCTTTACGGCAGGTGGCACAGGGGGGTTGCTTTACGGCAGGTGGCACACGGGGCTCGCTTTACGGCAGGTGGCACACGGGGCTCGCTTTACGGCAGGTGGGACACGGGGCTCGCTTTACGGCAGGTGGCACACGGGGCTCGCTTTACGGCAGGTGGCACACGGGGCTCGCTTTACGGCAGGTGGCACACGGGGCTCGCTTTACGGCAGGTGGGACACGGGGCTCGCTTTACGGCAGGTGGCACACGGGGCTCGCTTTACGGCAGGTGGCACACGGGGCTCGCTTTACGGCAGCTGACGGGAAAAAGTCTTGTTTGTTTGTTTAAATCGATTGACAGCATCAGTGACCTCTCTAACAACAGTTAGGAAAGCACTAAATGTTTCTTCTATCTACTTTAGGAGTTAGGAAAGGTGTTAGGAGGCTTCCTAAAGGAGTTAGGAAAGGTGTTAGGAGGCTTCCTAAAGGAGTTAGGAAAGGTGTTAGGAGGCTTCCTAAAAGGAGTGAGGAGACAGTTAAAGTAGTGTAAAGGTGGTTCCTCTCACGTTCCCCTGAGGTTCTAACCTCTGATATAATGTCAAATATCTCAAGGTTTGAATGTAAATCAAAGGAAAAGAGGAACTAAAGGATGAGGTGAATAAAGAACCAATCAGAGTGAGAAGACGCTGCACTAAACTATGTTGGTTCTACAACAGGTTCTAAAGGAGCCGTCAGTGTTTTCTAGACTAAAGGAGGTTCTAGAGGAAGCATCAGTGGTTCCTAGGCTAAAGGAGGTTCTAAAGGAAGCATCAGTGGTTCCTAGGCTAAAGGAGGTTCTAAAGGAAGCATCAGTGGTTCCTAGGCTAAAGGAGGTTCTAAAGGAAGCATCAGTGGTTCCTAGGCTAAAGGAGGTTCTAAAGGAAGCATCAGTGGTTCCTAGGCTAAAGGAGGTTCTAATGGAAGCATCAGTGGTTCCTAGGCTAAAGGAGGTTCTAATGGAAGCATCAGTGGTTCCTAGGCTAAAGGAGGTTCTAATGGAAGCATCAGTGGTTCCTAGGCTAAAGGAGGTTCTAAAGGAAGCACTGAGCCTCCTTTCCTTTGCTTAGTTAGAATTCCAACATTCCTTATCATGGCCGCCGCTTAAACACTTCTGGGTTAAGGAGAAGTGGATAGGAGGGACAAGTAGGAGAGAGGGACTATTAGGAGATAGGAGGGACAAGTAGGAGAGAGGGACTATTAGGAGATAGGAGGGACAAGTAGGAGAGAGGGACTATTAGGAGATAGGAGGGACAAGTAGGAGAGAGGGACTATTAGGAGATAGGAGGGACAAGTAGGACGCTCACTTAGCCTTCTAAGTTTTAATAGTATTAAATCAAACTCAGCCACACAGAACCTCTGTTCACCAATATATTAAGCCCTTCTAAACCGATAATCACCTCGGATTTCATTTTCTGGTTTAATGCAGGGAGTGAAACTGGTCCCGTGCCCATTTTTAGATCGGGTGGGATTCTAATCTATGGAACACGGACTACGCTGCTTCATGGGACTGTGGTGTCTGTCCCATCATCCACAAGGCGCTCAGTTTTAGGAGCATGAAAACAGCTTTTTTTCAAAACGGGTTCCAGAGTGGAGAAATTCTGAATCGCCGCCTCATGTGGACCGACAAGACGCACATTAGCAGAAAACGATGTCATCACCCACCTCTCGACCTAGGACCCCGCCTCCTTTGCATGATGTCATCACCCACCTCTCGACCTAGGACCCTGCCCCCCTCTCCATGATGTCATCACCCAAAACCCCGCCTCCCTCTCCGTGACATCACTGAACACCACCACCACCAAGGGGACTACCTGCTCCAGGTGGATCAGGAGCTGCGGATGCTTGTCGCTTTAATAAGGACACATGTTGATTCTTCCAATTCTCAGTTTCTTCCTGCTCCGTGTCTTCTTCCCTGGTTCTGCTGTATTTCTGTGGCAGCGTTACAGCGCCAGCTATAGGCATGGCATGTGTACTCCATCATGTTGAGTGTTTGCTTTTGTTTTTTTAAGAAGGACGGGGATAAAAACAGATACGGCCTTAGTGTGTGGGGGTTCAAACTCACCATGAGCGTCATCAGCTCCTGCTGCAGCCTGGTGGGGGGGGGGGGGGGGGGCAGAGAGAGAGAGATATTACTTACTGGTTATAGTTTACATCAGCCTCAATGTGATCCTCGTCCTATAAAGGCTCAAAGCAGCTGACAGGGACGGTGAGGACGCACCAAGAGGTGGACAACACACTGGAGCAGCAAAGACATTCATATAGACAGCCCAAATATAGCTGCATGCCACACGTTACGCCAAAGAACAGACATCAGGTCCAACAACATTATTCCATTTGGAAATAAAAAAACACAGGAATGCAGTGTTAAGGCTAAAAACTGAGGAGCTCAAGGGTTTATGTAAATGAACGTCTGACAGAGAAATGGTGAAATGACAAGACCAGCTAGAATCGTGTAAAAGGAAAAGTGGATTAGAGACACTTGGACAAGAAACTGCTAAATAATGATCCAACTAAAGTGCAGAGCAGTGGGTTAGCCCTAACCCTAACCCCAACCCTAACCCCAACCCAGTGGGTTAGCCCTAACCCTAACCCCAACCCAGTGGGTTAGCCCTAACCCTAACCCCAACCCAGTGGGTTAGCCCTAACCCTAACCCCAACCCATTGGGTTAGCCCTAACCCTAACCCAGTGGGTTAACCCTAACCCTAACCCAGTGGGTTAACCCTACCCTAACCCCAACCCTAACCCAGTGGGTTAACCCTAACCCCAACCCAGTGGGTTAGCCCTAACCCTAACCCAGTGGGTTAACACTAAACCTAGCCCCAACCCAGTGGGTTAACCCCAACCCAGTGGGTTAACCCTAACCCTAACCCCAACCCAGTGGGTTAGCCCTAACCCCAACCCAGTGGGTTAGCCCTAACCCCAACCCAGTGGGTTAACCCTAACCCTAACCCAGTGGGTTAACCCTAACCCAGTGAAAACAGTCAGGAACATTGAAGAGCTGATCAACACAGATCAGGATGGATCACACGGTGGAGAGGAGGTTTTGTTGCAATGACACATCGGTATTTCAGAAACACTGCTAGTGAACAAATATGGTCGATTTTAGGTCTTTTGATTTTCAAGACCATAAACTGAGAGAAATTGAACAAGTTGAAGAAACTAAATTATTAGGAGTTCTAGTTGATTTTAAGCCATCATGGAAAAGTCACATAAATAATCTATTAGAAAGAATGGGAGGGAGTATGTGGGATCATCAAACACTGGAGGAAATGTATTCCACCATGGTTGACCAAACGACCAGTTCAGTCACTAGTACCGTCTCACATGGAACATGCTTCTGTGGGTTGGGCAAACACAAGTTAAAATAACTTACTCAGGTCACATGTCACTCAGAATAAAGCAGCTGGGATTGTTCTGGAACGTCCATACAGAACCAGTGGAATAACAATGCATAATGAGTTGGCTTGGCTGACCGTCAAAAGCAGATTCAAAGACTGTTTGATAACATTTATCAGGATTATTTTAACAAAAAGCAATTTACAACAAATAGTTTTCCCCCCCAATTCTCGCCATCATCTCACTACGAGGCAAAACAGTGACTAAACCAGGAGGACTGTGCTGCTGCATGTAGAACCAATAGAAAGCAAAGTACAGAATCCCATCCAGCCATGGTTGTGTGGAAGGCTTTGCCTGTGTTTGTGTTGCTGGAGAACAACAAACAAGGTTTTCAAAAGAAATGAACGTTGTTCCTTTTTATCCAATAAACTCCTTTACATTGTTTCATTGGAAACAATTAAAGGAGTTAAACTGCCTCAATGATTAGTGAGACGGAGCCCCTCCATTTTGTTCTTATCATCATATACATATATATTATTTATATATATTTTTATTGTATTATGATTTCAATATGAATGTACAATAGGACTTTTTGGAGGGGAACGAAAAACAAGATGGCTGCTGAGTGCAAGCGTGGTTGGTTGGGCTCCACTTCTGGCCTCTACATTGTGTTATTTCTCTACTCTCTGGAACAAAAGGAATATTCCAGCCAGCTCAACTAAAGGTGAACCCTCTAAATGATATTTATTTGGACATGGTCATTTCATCCTGTCCTCTATCTGGTCCTCCAGAGCGCAAAAGTACAAACAAGGCTGTCAAACTAAGATCGCAGTATGGCAAAGGTTACTCAGTTAAAGTACTATTCATACTGCTACTCCTGGCAGGGGACATTCACCTTCATCCTGTCCCGGCCGCAGTGCCTGGGTTAGCAGAAACTGAGTCAGCACAATTTACTATGAGTCAAACATCTGGATCAGCTGATCGGCTGCTGCTGTCACAGTCCCGCCAAACATCTGCACTGACTGGAGAACCACTCCTGGTACCACTCCGACTGACACCAGGGCTGGACGGACCTGCATGGATCTGCACAGCTGACCGGTGATCCACGACTGCCTTCGCCTCTGCTGACAGCGGCGCTACACGGAGCTGCGAGGCTGACTGGAGCACCACCACCACCACCACCACGCCGATTGTCACCGGAGCTGCGTGGATGTGCAATGCTGTGTCAGGCGGCCGTGTGCATGGACACGGAGGAGCGGCACGACACTGGGTTTCGCCCCGTTGCAGCTGGATACAGCAGGTCGGGTGAGTTGAGCCGCACTGGTCAGCCCCACATGTCCCACCTGTCAGATCCTGCCGGGGGCAGCGATGCTCCGCCCACACCGCCTGGAACAGACTCACACAAACTGCTGGGAACAGGAACTATTAAACAACATGCAAATGCAACAAGGCCCGGAAGTCAAGCTGTACGTAAGCAAAAACAACTGCTATTCTTCCAAACTGTAAATCATGCACGAGTCCTCTGGGACACGAAGACCAAACCAAAGGGGACTTCGGAGGACATTTAAATATACGCGGTATAATCCCCAAAAGAGAGGAGATCTCTGCGCTATTGCAGGACTCAAATCTGGACTATCTCTGTCTCTAAGAGCTGCGGACACAGAACTATAGACACTAATATGATAGAATGTCCAGGTTATCAATGTTTTAGGAAAGACAGACAAACAGGGACGGGGGGAGGGGTTCTCCTTTATATCAAAGAGATATTTAAATGTCAGCTGGTGGACTTGAATGTTTAACTGTCAATGTGTCTTTCACCAGTAATGAATTGGAACATTGCAGTATTGTACAACCCACCCTCACACAATCTTCCTTTGATAATGAACTCGGTGATTCTGGTTAAACGACTTGAGGATCACAGAGAAACAATATTATTTGGTGACTTCAATATCAACTGGTCTGATAAAAACAACAAACAAAAGTTGAGAAGCATAATGTCCAAATTCCATTCCCAGTAATGATGAAAGGACCTCCCAGGATAACCAAACTCTAAAACCCTGACTGACATGGCGTCTGCTACTAAACCACAAGGCAGAACTAGTAGAATCTGGTAACTTTCAGATCAGAACAAGATTCTCGCTGTAAGAAAACTTACAGAAAAGCGACTGCAGTATTTTGGAGGTACCGAGGATAACAAAATAAAGTTAATTCTTCCTAAATCTGTGGAGTTTGAAGAACATTTGAATAATGAGAACTGGGAGCAGCTCACATCAATATACCAAGTAGAGGATTGTTTAATTCTAGAACTGCAACGATCACAAAGGCTCTAGAAACATTTACAAACTAATTCAATGTAGAGCAAAGAAAAGCAGCTTACCATGGCTAAACTATGAAATAAGAAACGTTATGAAGAGGAGAGACTGAGCATGAAGACATGACTACTAACTACTAACTACTAACTACTAACTGATCACTTGATTTACAAACAGATAAGAAATAAAGTACTACAAGAGCTGCGTAACTCCAAAGCTTCATATTATAATAAAGTGATAGAGCATGCAGAGGGTAACAAGACTTCCCTGTGGAGACAACTAGGTAACTTAACTAACAAAACAAATAATCAGAAGAGGGTAAAGGAACTTAGAACTAAAGGCAGGACCATCAGTGACACTTTGGCAAATTAATTTAATCACTATTTTGTGACGTCGGTGGAAGAAGTAAGAAAAACATTAGATTACCAAATTTACCAAAGAATAGAACCCCCCCCCCCAGCAGGGACGTTTAACCTTAACCTGAGAGGTGGAGAACAAACTGCTGGCATTATTAAAACATTAACAAACAAATGATATTTACAACATGAGTACTTCTTTTCTCAAAACACACAGCAAAGTATTAATAAACCCACTGACTCATCTCAGTAATCTCTCCACTAAGTCTGGTTCATTTCCAACAGGCTGGAAAAAATCAGTGGTCATACCAGTATTTAAATCAGGTAGTCATGACGATAGAGCTAACTACCACCCAAGCTCCATTTCACCGGTCTTATCTAAGGTCCTTGAAAAAGTTGTAGCAACTCAGCTGATGGAGTTCCTACAAGACAGTCAACTTCTCCACCCTCAGCAGTTTGTCTTCAGACCAGGCGACTCAGCTGAGAGAGCAAATTACTGTCTAGTGGAAAGTCTTAACCAATCAGGGTGATGTGGTGGGAGCTACATGTCTTTACCTTAAAAAGGTCAACCAACACTTACTTTGGTCTAAAACGGGATCTTCTAATTGTTCTCCTGATACTATAAAATGGTTCCCATCATATCTCCAGGACAGAGAACATAGTACCACAAGGGTCCATTCTTGGTCCTTTACTGTTCAGCCTCTTTAGTAATGATCTGCCGTTCCAAAGCCCAGCAGCAACATGTCAGCTCTATGCAGATGATGCTGTTCTATATACAGAGGCCAAGACTCCAGCACCTCCTGGCTTCATATATGGTGGACATCCTAGAGGGGCTCATCCAGAACCATCTAGTTCTGAACCTCCAGGAAACACTGTCCATGTGCTTCTCAATTAGAAAATAGAACCTGCAACAGTTCAGAGTTCGTATCCAGAACCAGGACATTAGCTCAGTGACAGAATGTAAATATCCTGGAGTGGGATTAGAACCTCAACTCACATTTAACCACCACATGAAGAAGATCTCAGGAACAGGAACAACCAATCTGAAGAGTTTTAAAGTAATCAGACCAAGCAGCCATACTGTACTCAGTGATATTCTCCTACATATGGTACTGTCTGACAGTACGGGCTCCAGCGGCTCCTTCCAGAACACATTGGGTCTTTATACAACCAAACTCTTAAAGTCCTGGATAGAAAACCAAGTAGGTATCATCACTGGAAAGTATCAAAAGTATAATTTCCTGAGTTTAGAAAGTTTCATCGACCTCTGTTTTCTGAAATTAACCTTCAAATGCAGGACAGCAGCAGAGCCACTCTGGTTCTGTCCAAACACAGGACAGAACCAGAGCCACCAGGAGCCCCCCCCCCCCCCCCCCCCGATAAACCACATTCTGACAAAAGACATTGTCAATAACAGGAAGTCACTCCTGGAAGGCAATGCCAAACAAATTCAAATGATACCAGATCCCAAACGTTTCACCTCAAAGGTTAAAGACCGGCTGGAAACAAGACAAGAATGTACCCACTTATGAAATACTACTATGTCTACAGGGCCTGTGTTTTACTGTACTGAGGGAGGGAGGGGGGGGGGGGGGGATGTGTTTTATTGTAGTGAGGGAGGGGGAGCGGGGGAGGGAATGTGTTTTATTGTAGTGAGGGAGGGAGGGAGGGGGGAGCGGGGGAGGGAATGTGTTTTATTGTAGTGAGGGAGGGAGGAGCGGGGGAGGGAATGTGTTTTATTGTAGTGAGGGAGGGAGGGGGGAGGGAATGTGTTTTACTGTAATGAGGGGGGGGTTACTGTAATGAAGGAGTGAATGAGGGAAGGAAGGAAGGAGAGAGGAAGGGAATGTGTTTTACTGTAATGGGGGGGGGGGGGGGGGGGTTACTGTAGTGAAGGAGTGAATGAGGGAAGGAAGGAAGGAGAGAGGAAGGGAATGTGTTTTACTGTAATGGGGGGGGGGGGGGGGGAGTGAAGGAGTGAATGAGGGAAGGAAGGAAGGAGAGAGGAAGGGAATGTGTTTTACTGTAATGGGGGGGGGTTACTGTAGTGAAGGAGTGAATGAGGGAAGGAAGGAAGGAGAGAGGAAGGGAATGTGTTTTATGATAACATGTAATTGTGAATCAGATATTTACTCTGTGTATTCTGTGTATTTCTGCTTGTCTGGTGTATCTTGGTATTGTATGTACTGTTGTTTTCTCTTTTACCCTCTGAAAAGCTCTTCCAGGGACCAGAGTTGCTAATTAGTGTGGAGCTCCATACTCTATGTGCAACACATCAGATTTTCTCCATGTATATTACACTGTCCCTGATTGATAGAAATATGCACTTATATCTGGGACTGTTACAAATACTATTAAGAACTGAATTGTACAATAGGTAAATCATTTTTTTATCCATAGAAATGGAGAGAAAAAATGAAAAATGAAATGAAAAGTGCAGCCTTGTGGATATATGTGCTATGTTTTTCTATGTTTTTTCACATTGAGCTTCCATGTGTGTGTAAAAGAAGAATGTATAAAATGCATGTAATGAATTTGATGAGACCCCAGGAAGAATAGCGACTGAGATTTCAGAAGCTAGTGGGGATCTTATTAAACACATTGATCCAGAGATTCACTTCTACCAGAACTTTAACATGAACTGTGAATATTACTGTGAAGATCAGTTTACTTCCAGTGTTTCACTTCAATAGCAGAACTGTGTACTGAAGAAGACCACCTTCTACAGCTTCAATACAAGTTTACTATCAGAGTAATCTTAGAGACTTGGTTGAGTGAACACAAAGATCTACATGATGGATCAGAAGGTTATGGAATGTTCTAGATATAAAAGGGGAGGGGGCGTCGCCCTGTTTGTGATGCTTTAAATGCTTCCTTCTGGGGCAAGCCTGGTCTCAATGGGAGGGGCGGCATCCATCCCATGTTGGATGGAGCGTACCTCTTATCTAGAAACAGAGTTAAAAGCTTAGCTCCTCCATCCCACGTTGGATGGAGCGTACCTCTTATCTAGAAACAGAGTTAAAAGCTTAGCTCCTCCATCCCACGTTGGATGGAGCGTACCTCTTATCTAGAAACAGAGTTAAAAGCTTAGCTCCTCCATCCTGACGTTGGATGGAGCATACCTCTTATCTAGAAACAGAGTTAAAAGCTTAGCTCCTCCATCCTGACGTTGGATGGAGCGTACCTCTTATCTAGAAACAGAGTTAAAAGCTTAGCTCCTCCATCCTGACGTAGCAGAGGCTCTTAGATGTTTGTTGATGTGATTTAGCGCTTCACAAATAAAATTGAAATTCATCATCGTCTAGTTGAAGTCGTCGTCTAGTCAGAGTCGTTCTCTTGTCGGATTTGTCGTCTAGTTGGACTCGTCATTGTCTAGTTGGACTCGTGACCGTCTAGTCAGAGTCGTCTAGTCAGCCCACTGTGTCCAGACATATTATTTTGCACCAGGTCCTGTGGAGAATCTCTTGCAACGAACCCTTGAGCCCCGGATTTAAACCATTTCACACATGAACCAGCCTAAAGGAAAGGTGTGGCACAGTGGAGCTGTGGTGAGTTCTGGCCTCACAGCCAGAAGGTCCTGGGTTCAAGTCCCCCCGGGGCCTGTCTGTCTGTCCTCTGGACTGCCTGTCCTCCCTGAAGACATAGCTCCTCAAAAAATGAAACTGAACAAACAGGAAAAGTCCTCCCCATGGTTTAACTCATCAACCCGCCAGCTTAAACAACGCTCCCGTAGATTAGAAAGAACTTGGCGTTCAACAAAAACAGAGCTAGATTATATAGCCTGGAAGGATAGCTTCAAAACTTATAAGAAAGCTCTGAGTAGAAGTAGAACTAATTACTACTCATCCTTAATAGAGGAAAACAAAAACAACCCTCGGTTTCTTTTCAGTACTGTAGCCAAACTGACCAAGAACCAAAATAGTGTTGAGCCCACCATTCCTATCAATATATGTAGTGAGGACTTCATGAAGTTCTTTCAAAATAAAATGACAAGGCTTAGGGATAACATCCATCAAACCCTACCGTCCGTTAGCCCCATAACAGAGGAACTGGTTAAACCTAACAGTCATCTGGAATGCTTTCAGCAAATACAACTAGTCCAACTAAACTCCCTTATTTCTTCTGCTAAACCAACTACTAGCCTGTTGGACCCAATTCCTACTAGAATTCTGAAAGAGGCACTGCCACTAATCAATAATTCTATACTGGCAATTATTAACCAGTCTCTACCAATAGGCTATGTGCCCCAATCCTTTAAACTAGCAGTTATTAAACCTCTCATTAAGAAGCCAAACTTAGACACAAGCCTTCTCTCAAACTACAGGCCCATCTCCAACCTTCCTTTCCTGTCAAAGGTTCTGGAGCAAGTAGTGGCTAAACAACTCCAGGATTATCTGCAGGAGAATAATCTGTTAGAGGACCTTCAGTCCAGCTTCAGAATGAACCACAGTACAGAGACTGCACTGCTAAAAGTTACTAATGACCTTCTAATGGCCTCAGATAGAGCTCTTCTATCTGCTTTACTTCTTCTGGACCTTAGTACTGCATTTGATACTGTCCATCATAATATACTCTTAAGGAGATTAGAAGATGGCGTCGGCATTAAAAACTTAGCCTTAAACTGGTTTAAATCATATTTATCTGACCGCTTTCAATTTGTTCATGTAAATAACAAATCTTCAATACATGAAGGGGTCCTGTGTGGAGTACCACAAGGCTCCGTCCTCGGACCCATATTGTTTAATCTCTAGATGTTACCACTCGGAAATATAATTAGGAAACACAACATTAACTTTCATTGTTATGCAGATGATACTCAGCTCTATTTATCAGTTAAAGCCAATCAGGCCGACCAACTTGTTAAACTAGAGTCCTGCCTCAGGGACGTTAAGTCCTGGATGTCTATCAACTTCTTAATGCTCAACACATCCAAGACTGAGGTTCTAATCCTAGGTCCTAAAAAGCTCAGGGATTACTTTTCAGATAGTCTGATTACCTTAGATAATATTACCTTAACCTCTAACAGTGATATTAGGAACCTGGGTGTTATTTCTGATCAGGATCTGTCCTTTATGTCCCATGTTAAACATGTCTCCAGGACAGCCTTCTTCCATCTAAGGAATATTGCAAAAATTAGAAACTTCTTGTCCTTCAAAGATGCAGAACAAATGCTTCCTGCCTTTGTGACTTGAAGATGAGATGATTGTAACTCCCTAATGTCAGGATGTCCAAACTCCTCTGTTAGGATCTTCCAGCTAGAGCAGAACGCTGCTGCAGGTTTACTAACCAGAACTGGAAGAAGAGAGCACATCTCCCCAGTCTTAGCATCCTTACACTGGCTTCACATCAAATCTAGAATAGAATTCAACATCCTTCTGATCACATCTAAAACTCTTCATCACCAGGCTCCGTCCTATATGGAGAAACTTCTAGAAGGGTCTCACCCTCCACGAGCCCTTGGCTCTGAGGATGCAGGACTGTTGGTAATCCCTAAAGTCCTTCAAAGTAAAAGAGGAGGCAGGAGTTTCAGCCATATGGCTCCTTTACTCTGGAATCAACTAGCAGCCTCGGTCCGAAGGGCCCACACCATTAGTTTATTTAAGAGGAGACTAAAAAGCTTCCTCTTTGATAGAGCTTCTCATTAGGAATAAAATAGGAGCACTAAGTTGAGCTGCTCTAGGCCTAGACTGCTGAGGGGATTTCCTCTCTCCCGTTAAAGGGAGGAACTCTACATTTGGAGCTTCTGTTTCTTGTCTTTCTTTCTTTCTCTCTGTGTAACAACATTACTGGAGCCACCAGATCCTGACAGGAGGGGAGCAGGATCCAGGGGATCAGACCCAAGACTCCCAGAGTGGAGTTACCACGGTCCTACTACCCGACCCCCCCACAGCACCGGGACCCCCCCACAGCACCGGGACCCCACCGCAACGGCACGGCCCTTAAACTCCAGACTGAGATTGGTTCATCATCAGACCAATGTTCATCATAGATTTTTCTTAGTATTTGTACTTCTCTGGCCTGTCTGCCTCTCTCTCACTCTCTTCTATTCCTCTCTCTCTCCCTCTTCTATTCCTCTCTCTCTCCCTCTTCTATCCCATGTACTTCTCCCCCCAACCGGTCAAGGCGGATGCCTGTTCCATCTGCTGCTCTGGAAGGTTTAGTTGGGTTCTGTGGTTCTCTATCATTGTAAGAGGCTCTGAGATGTTTGTTGATGTGATTTAGAGCTTTACAAATAAAATTGAATTGTAAGCGTTCACCACAACAAGCCAACCGCTGGTCCATTGTGCTGATCAAAGCCCTAAACCAGGCTGGGTCACTATACTAATGCAGGGCTGGACATTAAAGATCAAAGCCCTAAACCAGGCTGGGTCACTATACTAATGCAGGGCTGGACATTAAAGATCAAAGTATCTTTGTTCCATGTGGACAATGTGGGGGTCTGCGTGACTTCATTATCTCATAATAAACTTTATTAATCCCTGGGGAAACTCTTGAGCAAGGCAGCAGCAACACAATGTTTCCAGCTCTAACGCAGCTCCAACCATTGGGACTATTTTCAGGGAGTTTAGCGTGGAGTAGTACGCAGCTTCACGGAGGTGTGAATCTCCTGCTGACAGCCTGGAGGAGCTGCTGCTCATTGTTCTGATGTCAGAGCTGTTCTCCTCCCAGAGCTGGAGTTTGAAAACACTGAGGTCTGGCTGCAGAGCGCCGCCCTGCTGGACTACGGCTCTGCTAACATCCACGTTGCTGGGTTGCTCTGCTGACATCCACGTTGCTGCGTTGCTTTGCTGACATCCATGTTGCTCTGCTAACATCCACGTTGCTGGGTTGCTCTGCTGACATCCACGTTGCTGCGTTGCTTTGCTGACATCCATGTTGCTGTGTTGCTCTGCTAACATCCATGTTGCTGTGTTGCTCTGCTGACATCCACGTTGCTGCGTTGCTCTGCTAACATCCATGTTGCTGTGTTGCTCTGCTGACATCCACGTTGCTGCGTTGCTCTGCTAACATCCATGTTGCTGTGTTGCTCTGCTAACATCCACGTTGCTGCGTTGCTTTTAGGGACGTCCCGATCACACTTTCTGGCCCCCCGATACCGATCCTATTTTACAGAATTGAGTATCGGCCGATACAGATACTTTCCCGATCCAATACTTACATTACTATTGCAAATATACTCAATAAATTAATCTAAATTAAGAAAAAATAATGACCATTTCAGAGGATTGTGTGCATTTGAATACGGCAGTATAGAACCAAGGTTAAATATAGATGTTTCCTTTCTGGGAGTCATTTTATGGAACAGACTTAAAACTGTAAATCTTTGATGCGCTTCAAAAAAAACAAAACATTGAGAGGTAAAATGATTCCTGGTAATAATATAAAATGACTTTTGTTTAGTTTTTCTCTTTGTATTACTTCTGTTGTGTTGCATCACTGGATTGGGGGGGGGGGGGCTGGTGGCTTCAGCCTCCCCAGTCCAGCTCCAGGTGGTGTGAAACTAAAACATCAAAGCACGACAAACTGCAGCTACTCAATTCAATGTTGCACTGAAACTGGAACCAAAAGTCAGGGACCCTCAGCCCCCGAGCCCCCCAGAGTCCCAGCCCCCAAGCCCCCCAGAGTCCCAGCCCCCGAGCCCCCCAGAGTCCCAGCCCCCGAGCCCCCCCAAAGTCCCAGCCCCCGAGCCCCCCAGCCCCCCAGAGTCCTACCCCCGAGCCCCCCAGAGTCCCAGCCGCTCCACACAGACAGCAGGTTCTAGGAGTGACTTACCGTTTGGAGACGGAGCCTCTGGCCGCGCTGCCTCCGCTCTCGCTGCCCTTCAGAGCGGCTGTGGAGGAGGCTGGAGCCGCTGCAGGGTCCATGTTCTGGGAGGCCATGAGCGCCGACTGTCGCTTCCTGATGGAGACACACACCGGGTTATAACGGTACGACACCGAGAGGGTCATCTCCCCCGCTCTGTGGGGCGCCTTACCGGGTGTTTTCATTTACCGGCTGTTTTAAAGGAGAGCTCCTGCCAAGTGTTGGGTGTTTTACCAGGTCTTTCACCGGGTATAATACCAGGTCTTTCACCGGGTATAATACCAGGTCTTTCACCGGGTATAATACCAGGTGTTTTACCAGGTCTTTCACCGGGTATAATACCAGGTCTTTCACCGGGTATAATACCAGGTATAATACCAGGTGTTTTACCAGGTCTTTCACCGGGTATAATACCAGGTCTTTCACCGGGTATAATACCAGGTATAATACCAGGTGTTTTACCAGGTCTTTCACCGGGTATAATACCAGGTCTTTCACCGGGTATAATACCAGGTCTTTCACCGGGTATAATACCAGGTATAATACCAGGTGTTTTACCAGGTCTTTCACCGGGTATAATACCAGGTCTTTCACCGGGTATAATACCAGGTGTTTTAACAGGTATAATACCAGGTGTTTTACCGGGTATAATACCAGGTGTGTTACCGGGTATAATACCAGGTATGTTACCGGGTATAATACCAGGTGTGTTACCGGGTATAATACCAGGTGTTTTACCGGTATAATACCAGGTGTTTTACAGGGTCTTTCACCGGGTATATTACCAGGTGTTTTACCGGGTATAATACCGGGTGTTTTACCGGGTATATTCCCAGGTGTTTTATCGGGTATAATACCAGGTGTTTTACCGGGTATAATACCGGGTGTTTCACCAGGTATAATACCAGGTGTTTTGCCGGGTATAATACCGGGTGTTTTGCCGGGTATAATACCGGGTGTTTCGCCGGGTATATTCCCAGGTGTTTTACCGGGTATAATACCGGGTATATTACCGGGGAGCTGCTCTCCGGGCGGTTAGCAGCGTTAGCTTCCTGCTCAGTGTCGGGTGTTTTACCGGGGATGTTACCGGGTATAATACCGGATCTTTCACCGGGTATATTCCCAGGTCTTTCACCGGGTATATTCCCAGGTCTTTCACCGGGTATAATACCGGGTATATTACCGGGGAGCTGCTCTCCGGGCGGTTAGCAGCGTTAGCTTCTTGCTAAGTGCTACGGTTAGCTCCGCGGCTAGCTGAACGGTAGCTCGTACTGGTAAATCGTTTATGTCAGAATCTGTCAACAACACGGTTCGCGGTGCTTCCACAACGTGTCAGGAGACACAACAAACACCGGTGAACCGGGTCCGACTCACCGGGGGGGACTCACCGGAGATCGCTGGATGTTCCGCCCGAGCACAGCTGCCGCTGTCGGATTCAAACTGAGCTTCTCCCGCCCCTCGGTTTAAACTGACGCTGCGTCACACAGGCAGCCAATCAGCAGCCGACCTTTAAAAACAAACCAGTTGGGTTTGCCCAATGAGAACAAGATGTTCTGCAGGCAATGCGACATGATTGGACGACATGAATGACGGCTGTCAATAAAACAAAGAAAACAAGGTGGCCTTCCTATAGGAATCAAACAGATGAGATCATGGTGGACAGTGTCGTCAGTGTCGTCACACCACAGTGACGGTCATTGTTGTCACATCCTGTGGAAGCGGTCAGTGTTGGTCAGTGATGTCACCAGTGGTCAGTGATGGTCAATGGTCATCAGTGATGGTCACCAGTGGTCAGTGGTTGTCAGTGAAGGTCAGTGATGGTCAATGGTCATCAGTGATGGTCAGTGATGTCACCAGTGGTCACCAGTGGTCAGTGATGGTCAGTGATGGTCAGTGGTGGTTGGTGATGGTTAGTGATGGTCAGTGGTGGTTGGTGATGGTTAGTGATGGTCACCAGTGGTCAGTGGTGGTTTGTGATGGTTAGCAGTGGTCAGTGATGTCAGTGGTGGTCACCAGTGGTCAGTGATGGTCAGTGATGGTCAGTGGTGGTTGGTGATGGTTAGTGATGGTCACCAGTGGTCAGTGGTGGTCAGTGAAGGTCAGTGGTGGTCAGCGTCTTAATGTCTTTATGTCTTTACATCAACACAGATTAACATCAGTGTGTGACAGAAGCATCATATGTGTGCAGCCTATGTTTTCAGTTTTCAAACAGCGTGGCTCTACACTTCTTGGTACACTGCCCCCTACAGGGCTGGCATGTCGTGCTATGCTTCTCGGTACACTGCCCCCTACAGGGCTGGCATGTAGCTCTACACTTCTTGGTACACTGCCCCCTACAGGGCTGGCATGTCGTGCTATGCTTCTCGTTACACTGCCCCCTACAGGGCTGGCATGTCGTGCTATGCTTCTCGTTACACTGCCCCCTACAGGGCTGGCATGTCGTGCTATGCTTCTCATTACACTGCCCCCTACAGGGCTGTGTGGAGAGGGTCCACTCCTTCCGGTTCCTTGGCGTCCTCATCTCCAACAACATCTCCTGGACAGAGAACATCACTGCAATCACCAAGAAGGCTCAGCAGCAGCTGTACCTCCAGAGAGTTCTCCAGAGAGTTCTCCAGAGAGTTCTCCTGAGAGTTCTCCAGAGAGTTCTCCAGAGAGTTCTCCTGAGAGTTCTCCAGAGAGTTCTCCAGAGAGTTCTCCAGAGAGTTCTCCTGAGAGTTCTCTTTCTGCATATGAGGTACGCTCTGGTAGAGGGACTGGAGGTTACCTGGACAATGCTGACACTCTGGTAGAGAGACTGGAGGTCACCTGGACAATGCTGACGCTCTGGCAGAGAGCCTGGACAATGATGACGCTCTGGCAGAGAGCCTGGACAATGCTGACGCTCTGGTAGAGAGACTGGAGGTTACCTGGACAATGCTGACGCTCTGGCAGAGAGACTGGAGGTTACCTGGACAATGCTGACGCTCTGGTAGAGAGACTGGAGGTTACCTGGACCATGCTGATACTCTGGCAGAGAGCCTGGACAATGATGACGCTCTGGCAGAGGGACTGGAGGTCACCTGGACAATGCTGACGCTCTGGCAGAGAGCTTGGACAATGCTGATGCTCTGGTAGAGTGGCTGGAGGTTATCTGGACAATGCTGACACTCTGGCAGAGAGCCTGGACAATGCTGATGCTCTGGTAGAGAGACTGGGGGTTACCTGGACAATGCTGACGCTCTGGTAGAGAGACTGGAGGTTACCTGGACAATGCTGATACTCTGGCAGAGAGCCTGGACAATGCTGACGCTCTGGCAGAGAGTCTGAAATGCTGATGCTCTGGTAGAGAGCCTGGAGGTTTTCTGGACAATGCTGGCGCTCTGGTAGAGAGACTGGAGGTCATCTGGACAATGCTGACACTCTGGCAGAGAGCCTGGACAATGCTGACGCTCTGGCAGAGAGCCTGGACAATGCTGATGCTCTGGTAGAGTGGCTGGAGGTTTTCTGGACAATGCTGGTGCTCTGGTAGAGAGACTGGAGGTCATCTGGACAATGCTGACACTCTGGCAGAGAGCCTGGACAATGATGACGCTCTGGTAGAGTGGCTGGAGGTTATCTGGACAATGCTGGCCCTCTGGTAGAGAGACTGGAGGTTACCTGGACAATGCTGATGCTCTGGCAGAGAGACTGGAGGTGACCTGGACAATGCTGACGCTCTGGCAGAGAGACTGGAGGTTACCTGGACAATGCTGACACTCTGGTAGAGAGACTGGACAATGCTGACGCTCTGGTAGAGAGCCTGGACAATGCTGACGCTCTGGTAGAGAGACTGGACAATGCAGACGCTCTGGTAGAGAGGCTGGAGGTTACCTGGACAATGCTGACGCTCTGGCAGAGAACTTGGACAATGATGACGCTCTGGAGAGAGCCTGGACAATGCGGGCGCTCTGGTAGAGAGGCTGGAGGTCACCTGGACAATGCTGACGCTCTGGTCGAGAGACTGGACAATGCTGACGCTCTGGGAGAGAGCCTGGACAATGCTGACACTCTGGTAGAGAGACTGGACAATGCTGACGCTCTGGCAGAGAGCCTGGACAATGCTGACGCTCTGGCAGAGAGCCTGGACAATGCTGACACTCTGGTAGAGAGACTGAGGTTACCTGGACAATGCTGTCACTCTGGTAGAGAGACTGGAGGTCACCTGGACAATGCTGACGCTCTGGCAGAGAGCCTGGACAATGCTGACGCTCTGGTAGAGAGACTGGAGGTTACCTGGACAATGCTGACGCTCTGGTAGAGAGACTGGAGGTTACCTGGACCATGCTGATACTCTGGCAGAGAGCCTGGACAATGATGACGCTCTGGCAGAGGGACTGGAGGTCACCTGGACAATGCTGACGCTCTGGCAGAGAGCTTGGACAATGCTGATGCTCTGGTAGAGTGGCTGGAGGTTATCTGGACAATGCTGACGCTCTGGCAGAGAGCCTGGACAATGCTGACGCTCTGGTAGAGAGACTGGAGGTTACCTGGACAATGCTGATACTCTGGCAGAGAGCTTGGACAATGCTGATGCTCTGGTAGAGTGGCTGGAGGTTATCTGGACAATGCTGACGCTCTGGCAGAGAGCCTGGACAATGCTGATGCTCTGGTAGAGAGACTGGGGGTTACCTGGACAATGCTGACGCTCTGGTAGAGAGACTGGAGGTTACCTGGACAATGCTGATACTCTGGCAGAGAGCCTGGACAATGCTGACGCTCTGGCAGAGAGTCTGAAATGCTGATGCTCTGGTAGAGAGCCTGGAGGTTTTCTGGACAATGCTGGCGCTCTGGTAGAGAGACTGGAGGTCATCTGGACAATGCTGACACTCTGGCAGAGAGCCTGGACAATGCTGACGCTCTGGCAGAGAGCCTGGACAATGCTGATGCTCTGGTAGAGTGGCTGGAGGTTTTCTGGACAATGCTGGTGCTCTGGTAGAGAGACTGGAGGTCATCTGGACAATGCTGATGCTCTGGCAGAGAGACTGGAGGTGACCTGGACAATGCTGACGCTCTGGCAGAGAGACTGGAGGTTACCTGGACAATGCTGACACTCTGGTAGAGAGACTGGACAATGCTGACGCTCTGGTAGAGAGCCTGGACAATGCTGACGCTCTGGTAGAGAGACTGGACAATGCAGACGCTCTGGTAGAGAGGCTGGAGGTTACCTGGACAATGCTGACGCTCTGGCAGAGAACTTGGACAATGATGACGCTCTGGGAGAGAGCCTGGACAATGCGGGCGCTCTGGTAGAGAGGCTGGAGGTCACCTGGACAATGCTGACGCTCTGGTCGAGAGACTGGACAATGCTGACGCTCTGGGAGAGAGCCTGGACAATGCTGACACTCTGGTAGAGAGACTGGACAATGCTGACGCTCTGGCAGAGAGCCTGGACAATGCTGACACTCTGGTAGAGAGCCTGGACAATGCTGGCGCTCTGGTAGAGAGACTGGGGGTTACCTGGACAATGCTGACGCTCTGGCAGAGAGCCTGGAGGTTACCTGGACAATGCTGACGCTCTGGCAGAGAGACTGGAGGTTACCTGGACAATGCTGACGCTCTGGCAGAGAGCCTGGAGGTTCGATCTGTCCGGGCTGTCAGGACTATACTGGAGAAATTCAGTAAAGCGTCTTCAAAGGAGGGACAGTGCGCTCCTGCAGCTCTGGATCGACGGACTAAAGACACCTGATGTCTTCCTCCAGGCTGATGATCAGACCAAACCTTCCAGGACGTGATAGGACGGTCCTCTGCTCAGTGG
>NW_028291895.1:0-50293 GCF_963383615.2 Lipophrys pholis | reverse complement strand
CCCAACCCCAACCCCAACCCCAACCCCAACCCCAACCCCAACCCCAACCCCAACCCCAACCCCAACCCCAACCCCAACCCCAACCCCAACCCCAACCCCAACCCCAACCCCAACCCCAACCCCAACCCCAACCCCAACCCCAACCCCAACCCCAACCCCAACCCCCAACCCCAACCCCAACCCCAACCCCAACCCCAACCCCAACCCCAACCCCAACCCCAACCCCAACCCCAACCCCTTTCCCAAAGACAATTATCAAGCAAGCCCTCTCATACAATATCAAGTTGCGGGGCCATAATTGCATTAATGATTACGGATAGGATATTATAATAGCAATATTAAAGAAAAAGGACACTCACCATCTCAAACATTCATATTAGCTAAACTGACAATTAATCAAAAGCACTGCTTAATTATAATAATTGTTATATTTAGATTAAGGATGGGCAATTAATGCGTGGGCTTGAATGTAGAAAAAGAAGGGCAAAAAGAAGAAAGATAGCCAAACAAATAAATTCCCAGCAGTGCCAATGATGATAAAAAGTAGCATGTTCCTGCTCCTACCTGGTCCACAATCAATGCTGATCCTTCTCAAATATCCAAGTGATTCAAGTATATATGCATCAAGTTGCTCAAAACCATCCGTTCTTCCGCTAGTCTGTTCACGACATTAAGAATTATTGTTTTTAGCCTACCAGTGTTGCTTCCTGATTACAGCAATGATGCCATATCTACATTTACCCTCATTTAAGAAAAGATAATGAATGAGTTGTTCAAGCACATAATTACATAAAGAAGCAAAGCTGATGGTACTTGATAACAAAATAATTCTTTGATCTATCGTTCATAGGTTAACATTATCCATAAAAAAATCATCCTTTTAATCTACGGTTAAAGTACACCAACTACAAGTTCGGCTTTCCCAGGTCAAACTCAAACCTGTTGTGTCTCCGTTGCTCAGATATCCGGAAAATACCGCCCCAGACACAATCGTTCTTGGGCATCAAAGGGTTTTTGTATTGATAGTTCTTATATGATTAGTAACCGAATTTATTGAACACTGTCTGCACTGGCTTATGCTCACGTTTTTTCCAGACTTTCGGGTCAGCCACTTTGAGCCGAGGGGTTGAGAAAGTAGAAGGGGTGGGAGTTTTTAGCTTTGGTCTGGGTAGATGGAAGAGGACTGACTTTTTAGGGAGAGAGTGACGGTGGGCATGGTGAATAGTAGTTTGTTTTGAATCAGTTCTTTCCTGTAGCTATATAATCATGGATAATAAATGAACTTAATTAATCAACTTTCTTTCAATTTCAATTGGGATCTCTCAAAAGGAGACAGTTGCTGTGAAATCACTCGCATCAGTATATAGGCCTGACTTGCAAACATGCACAGTGATGTCAACCAGAGGTGCACTAACACCTGCTCTCCTTTCCCCTCCAGTTTTATCGAGAAATACCACCACACCAGGATTCCCAATAGCAGGATCATCGAATACGCAAAGACTGCCTGTTTCTTCTATAACAGAAACAGCAAGTTGTTGGGCATTGCTATCAGACCTATGTTCATCCACATAAGGTACTGGAGAGTATAAACTTTGTTGAACAGAATAAACAAGCCAGTTTGTGCAAAAATGGCAATAGGCAAATCTTTACGAAGTCTGTAACCTGTCGAAAGAACTAACAGCATTTGCAGAACGCTGTTCAACATCCCATCAAAACGCTGTCCCTCTCCACTTCTCAAGTATGTGCTAAGGAAAAGTGGAGAGTATGAATGGCGTGGGTCAACTCTGACCAGATGGTAAAGTATAGCTTGGTTAAAGTACTAGCCATACTTTACGACTGATGGAATGACTGTTAACGATAGAGCAATGACTGTCCCTATGACACCTCTCAGGAGCTATTTTGAAAATAGTTTTCTTGTTGTTGAGTAAAGTGAGAAGAATATAGCAGGGATGTAGATCAGAGGGAAGATTCGGATGTAGATGACCAGACCCAGATTGAAGCCAGCTATAAACCAGCGCTTTTGAGTGCAACATCCCACAAACCAGACTAGTAGCAGCACCACTAGCGAGTCAAAACTACCTCGAGTAGTGATGTATACAACCAAAGGATTCAAAAAATAGATGTTTCCTAAATTTATGCTGCCTGTAAAATGACAGATCGAGAGAAACACTAGTAGATCGAATAGCACGAACATCCATTTGCCAAAGTTGGGATGCAGATAGATATTGGGTGTGAGTAGAAAGGCGATGATAGGAGGGTATCTATAGGTGGGATGCTGATATGGGGAATGGCCTTGAAGAAGATGACCTGCTGCACTGTTGAACACGTAGTAATCTATATCTGTATAGCCCTCCAAAGGTTACAAAGTGTATAGAAAGAGTACTCGAAGAACAAGACCGAAACATAAGGAAGGAATCAATCTCATGAAAAGTTGATATATTATCAAAATGATAAAACCTTTGCCCCTCAAGAAAATAGATAAGGATTCGGATCTTTGGAAAGTGGGAGAATCCAGAGTACTGCCTTAAAATGAAACCGCTAAATATCTCCATGCACAACAATCTAACCGCTACCCTTCCTCCTACAATCAACCCCGCCACATTCCTAGGGGAGACAACCGTTTTAACAGTTATACAAGATATCATAGCTTTTAGCCTATCCCCGCAAGACCTTTATACAAAGCCTAGCCCCCAACACGCGGGTACTAAAGAAACTATAATTTTAAATACAGACAAAACCAACAGAGTTACAAACCTCGCACTACCTACACTACCTATGAAGATGAATCAGTGTAGAAATATACCCAATATGCATACAACCAACAGCCACCCTTCCGGAATCCTTTTTACAACACTAAACCTGCGTACACAGCCTACAACCCCAGTTATCCTAGCTATCTATACCCTGGTAACAAGAATGGATATTATTAAAGTAAAAAGCACTTGGACAAGTATCAATATCGAAGTGAGGAACAACCCTCTGGAAGAATTTACCAGAGGTATGGGACTGATTATCAAACAGGACATAATCGTTACTACAACGGCAGATATCAACGATATTGAATTATCTTCAGATTCAAATGTGCAATAAGTTCCAGTCGTGTCCTCCTAGCATCTTGTAGGCTTCAATTCCATCCTCATCAGTCGAAGTTATGCAAATTGCCAGAACGCTTTCTTTGTTGATGAAAAATGCCCTTTTATTCCCAAACAGGTTTTCATCAGAGTCTTTTATTATCTTGGTATCCCAGTACTACTGGTTGATTTTCGAGGCTGGTTTTAAGCACTCCGTAGAGTCAAACCAGTACATTTTATTCAACAAATCTATGCACTCTTTATGCTTTTCCCCAAAATTAAAACCAAGTATCTCACCACCGGCAACCCCATGTATGTACATTTTCCGGTAAGACTCTTATATCTTCTAGAAGTCTTTCCGACCAACTTCTAGATCCACTAGATCCTCAGCTACCTCAATCAACGTGGCCTTGTACTTGAAGAATGTGATAGCATTCGATTCAGGGTTAACGATTAGGTTGACCTTTTCATAGTTGGCAGAAGTGAGCATGGAGGTAAGAGGAATTATCTTGTAGGTGAGGTCTTCTTGAGGTTATTTTTTCTCCTCTTTGTGAGGTTTGGGTTCAACAGTAGGTTCTTTGTGTTTGTCATCGGGTTGTTTTTGTTTGGTGTCTTTCTTGTGGGCTTTTTTATCATCCTTCTTAGCATCCTTTTTGTGTAGCATGATTTATTTATTATTGAATAATGTATTTTATTGTATTCACATTTCACATAGATTTCAGCTCAGACTTCGTATTCCTTATTTTCCTTTAAAGAAAATAACCAAATAATAAGTAATTGAAAAAGATCATTGAATAATAATGTTCAGCAACATCATAAATGTTAGTATGTTCTTTAATTAGATCTCAGAAAAAGAAGCTGTCAACAATGAAAATATTTTATTATCATGAAAATAACATGCATGCACTCTCATCCTGCAACATTTAGTCACAAAAGAAGATGTTTATGGGTTGCTCTTTCTCCTAAAAATATCTCATTTCGCCTTATTCTTTAATTCCTAACTATGGGAGGTTATATTTTAACCCTCTGTTGTAAAAGTCAGTAATTTGTTGAATTGTATGAATTGCTAGTTAAACATCGGAGTTGAAAATCTCAGGGTTTAAACTGTATTTGAGACAGAATCTAACAAGGGCCTTGATGGCCTGATCCTTGTCAGGACTCTCTCCTCTCTGATTAATCAGCTTATTAAAAAGTGATTTATTAATCGATCTAACCGATCTTTTGCTCCCCAGCTTCAGTTCTTGATTAATGATGCGTATATATTTCCTTACAGAAGAATAGAAGAAATTTTTTATTGAATTTTAAGTCCTCCCAGAAATGTGCTGTGATATCTCCGACCAGCAATTTCCGTATTCCATGTAAAGGTTCAAGAACTGTTAGATTTCCTACAGTGTCCATTTAGTCTTCAGCACTTCCTTGTCTAGATGGTTCAACCAGCGTTATCGACATTGCTTGCCATTCCTTTTTAGATAACTGAACTTATGTTATAAGCAGGAGGCGATGGTATTCCACTTTTTGAGACCATGAATTTGCACCAGATGCTGCAATTCAGCGTCCTCAATTTCAGTCCAAAGTCTGCGATCCATAAAATATTAATTATCCTATATAGAACGATTGTTATTCTGAAGACAAAATAATTTATAATTTAAAAAAAGATTCTGAATATTTAGATTCATAGTTCTACTTTCCGATTTTAACCTTCGTTGTTTTTGCTTTTATCCGTTTTCTATTCTTTTTGATTATCTTTACACCAAGTTAATAGCGAGGATAATAACAATTTTTAAATTTAGCAAGCTATATTCGGTATTGCATATCATCAAATAAAATGATTTCCTTGAGCATATGGTAAGTCTAAATCAAAATTCCACAAGATGTGAGTGGAAGCTGCACAAATCGAGCAATTGATCCTTTATAATATAACTTCATCATGGTTTGTCTTTACTCCCATCACTGTCAAACCTTTATCATTTCCAACATGGCTATTCACACTATTCTAGTCTACGAATAGTATGATTCTGCTTCAAGCATAAAAGAATTAGTCGTGTCCTTCTGTTAACCTGTATCTTTTATAAGAAATAGGCAACTTTTTCAATAAATTGGACTTCTTTGCTCCAGGTTAAATTTACTTTGGTGTTCCTTCAGTTCATTTAATGCAGCTATCTGTTCTTGACTCTCAACATCCTATCCATTAAATATGATTTTATGGACATCTGGTCTTATTGGCCGGCATGGTAGTCGTAGCGTTCAGCCTTTCGGTCTGCATCATATTAATAGTCAGTGATAAATAACGACGATACAGATATCGCTATCTTATGCTATTATTGTTGCTAGCTTAGCTAATTAATAGATAGAGCTAGCTTAAAATTTAACCTGGAGCAAAAAAGTCCTGATTTCAAAAGCCAAATTATTATAGAACAATATCACATAATTTATCGAAACCATGATGAAGTTATATTATAAAGGATCAAATTGCTCGATTTGTGCAGCTTTCACTACATTTTGTGGAATAATGCGCTGGAAGTGGCTGCACTATATAATCGTTTATGAGGTGATCTGAAAATAACAACCGATTCTTCAATGATTCTTTATCCTGCTTAGCATAAAAATAAATTAGTTAATGCAATATTACTACGATTTTAATTTTTGATTTAGACTTACCACACCTATCTTAAGCTAATTATTTCTATCAAACAATAAAATCAAAACATACCTCAAAAACATATTGAGGCGAACACTAAATTACTTAGTTATATTTGAGCCAATTCATGATGATTAGTAATTCAGATGCAACCCCTACATCATTTATTCCGCTCCTTCCGTCTAGCCGGAGATCAATATCTCCTGTGGACCTTTCCCTAAGGTAAGCAGGTGCGATTCGTGCTCACCAACGGAGTGGATTCAAATTATGAATTGCTCGCAGACCCTGATCACTTCCCCTAGGTAAAAGATTACAGGATGATTCGGAATGCCATTTAACATACTTCTTCTTAAATAGAGTTTGACGGAGAATGCGTGATCGTCCTCTACAAGATAAAATTAGAGGATGGAATCACTCTCAAAGAAAGGCTCAAGCTGACAGAAACACCTTTTTCAAAAAAAATCCTTTTCCAAGTGGCTCTTTCAATGGGAGATCACATCCATTCACATAATGTCGGGTAGGTTCCTTTAAAGCCAACTACGGACAAGATTATTGTGAATGAAGAGAAAAAAGTCGTGTAGAGTTTAAAAGAAAGGCCTACGAAGAAAAGGGTTTAATTAGCTAATCCGAACATAAGAAAGCGGAGAGTGAGAGGTGCAAAGATAGGAGTGTGGAGATAGGATGTAAAATGTGAAAATGAATAATGATTTTAAGTCAAGCCTTGTCTTTTTGCTTTATTTTACTGTCGCTTGGCAATGAAAGATTGCTGAAACTTTGTTTGATCTCTTCTGGCTTCTCTTCAGGCATATAAAATAATTAATGTGAATGCTTTGTGATTAGGAATTATTGATTTAAAAATAAATGAGCAATAAAGCCATCACTCTATTTTATCCAATTCAGACCCATCTTCGAACGGCATTCCCATTATTAGGTTAATATAGTCCGTCACTAGTCTATTTATCACTTCTGATTCTTATGTCTAAAAAATTAATGATTCTTCTTTTACTACTATGCAGAACTTGAGTCTGTGGCCTGAACTGATCGAATTATAGCCGTCCACTTTCTGGATGTCTATTATCTCTATCTGCTTCTTGTCAGGAGCGCATATCAGCAGATGGCATGGCCTAATAGCGAGAATTATAGGCTGATTCTGCTGCTACATGCCAACCATTGGTTTTTGTTTGGTAAGATGGCATTCAAAAGAGTGGCTTGGAAAGAGGACGAAGTTTCTGAGTGTCAAAAGGAATTAATATTCAACCTGATAATCTTAGTCAAAGGACATTTTCTTATAGATCTAAAGGACATTGTTTATGAGTTCTGTATTGACGAAGTATTTTTAGAAGACCGGATAGTACTGCCAGAATTCCTCACTGAAGTTTTATCCTTTTGTTGTTGAAAATCGACCATTTTTTCTGTAGTACAAGAGTGCTGTTGCCCGTGCATTGACCTTTTCTTAAAATGGGAATTGGGACATGAGATAGTCTCTTCTCAGTTGGGAGTACATCAGCCTGATTGAAATTCGATCTTACTTGTCGAGTGGATAATAAATCCTTATCCCGAAAAAGAAGTAGAATTTCTTCTCTTTTTTGAACTTAACGAAATCATGTTTCGCATTCCTCTCTTGCCTTACAATCGCATCCCACACTTTTAATTTGCTATCGAGCAATTTATACTTCGTTTGTTACCCGAAAGTCTACTCTAGCTAGAACATCCCTAAAAAAGCGTTCTTCCTTTACACTCGAATCAATGCTGCTATATTTTTCTTTAGCTTGCGAAAGGTGCACTGCGGCTAGACATTGAGCTTGACAACACCTCCAGTGAACAGATTGACAGCGAGAGAGAAGCACTTGCGCTTGGTGATTCGATAAGCATCGGTAGTGCCATAGTATCTAGCCTCAAGCAGTTCGATGTAATCTTTTAAAGGCTAAATTTTCTCTTAGTAGTTAAAAGTAGTAAATGAGAATGATTTCTTTTTAAAGATGAACAGCTCTGGACGCAGCAATTTACTCAGTTCGGCCTGTGATCTTGATTTTTCTGTCCAGATCGATATATCTCCTGAGAACAGTTAGTAGGATTCGATAAACTGACTGATGTTCTGAAACAGCAATAACAGTTAGGGCATGAATGGCCCTTGTGTGTAAAGTTCACAAAGTATAAAGTTAGCCACTGGGTAAATTACCCTGGTAGAGGGAGGGAAGGACCTGCTAATAGCCAAGAAAACTTACAATACTTTTTTCAAAGTCTACTATTTCCTACAGTTGGTGCTCTGCTTGATCAGCTGGAAGTAGACCTAATCGCGGATTATGTTTAATGGGCTATTGATCAGCAGTTTAAATTTTTATATGATACTCCACTTATTCTTTATCTAACGAGCAGTAGTATCACTTTTGCTTTAAAACTATGGAGTCTTGATTGGTCTGTACTCAGAATCATATCCTATATGTGACATACGCTCAGATTCATAAATGCTTTAATATTATTTAAGGCATTTGACTTTCTCTTTGATGTTGACTTGCTTTTTGCGCTAGGCGTAAGGAGATGTCCGACCATTGCACAGATTGAGTAGGTTTATTAGGTTCGCCTCAGGCTCGTCTCTTGAATTCTTTAGCTTGCAGGCTTTTAAAAGGTAACTGAAGGCTAACTGAGATTAGCTGAAAAAATGTTTGGCACAGGTTAGGATTGACTAGCTCAAATCAGATTTCTGGAAGGATAGAACATCCTTAACATACTCTAACGACTCTTCTCTGCCTTTGAAAGTTTTTTTCCCAAGGTTTAACACCTCTAACGAATATTAATAAAAGGTGTAGTGGCGAATTCTCTCAAGATAATTCTCCTCATAGTTTTAAAGGTCACATAATTCAGGTATGTCATAGGGTTAGATAAAGCTGGGATATTTGCCCCCTTCTCGCAGTAGATCGGGGTTCATGGTCTACGAAAATTCATATTTGAAGCTTTTAAGGTTAGGCCATATATGCAATTTACCCTCCATATGGTTGAGATTGTTACAGACAGGCCTTTGTGTGAGCTGTATTTCATAATTGACCTACCGAGTGCGAGTTCTAGATGTTGATGTTGCTGGTTTATCAGTTTCGCCTTAGGAAAGGAAATATATTGTTTTTAAAAGCTAGCTGCTTTCTTTCTTTTGTATTTCTTTCTTTGCTTTTACCTATTCTTATATCTTTGCCTTTACCTATTCTTCTTTTCTTGCCTTTATCTATTCTTATATCTTTGCCTTTACCTATTCTTCTTTTCTTGCCTTTATCTATTCTTCTCTCTTTGTTTTTTTGATTCCTTATCTATAATCTTGCCTTGCTTGCCAAATAAAACTGTTTGATCTCCTACATGGCTATCCTCCATATGGCTGCCCTCTTTTTTATGTAGAGCACTCCCACCCGCCTGACAGCTGAAATTCTTCTCACTAATTTACTCAAGGCCTTTAAAATCATTACTCTGTACTTGTAGACCCTATACTGTTTCACTATCCTCTTTACATTGTCCTTAACTAGCTGGATAGAAGACTGATACTTGCGATTTATCATCTCATACTCCTAACTCTTGAGGAAGATCTTCTGCTTGCTGAATAAGATTTTTGATAAGGGTATCTAGCATAATGCAAGGATATCTTTGATCATCTCTATTTCTGATTTCTTTTTTGCCGTTTTTAATATGGGGTTGAACAGCTGAACAAACTCTGAATATTGAAGTCTCACTGGGTACCCATATTTCCTTATCTCAACTGCTTATTTCAATCCCAGGTAATGCAACTGCTACATGACGAAACCCAGGTCAAAGCAATGCTACTTCTTCTACTGGTTAGGCTTGATGCACTTGACAAAACTGATTTCGCATTAGCTCAACTGCCTTACCAATTATTTCATTTAAATCCCGATTTGGCAACCAATGATTTTTCTGAACTTATTTCTGAATCTTCCCACATCTGAGACAAGACGCTGTTTTCAGACTATTAAAGAATATTCACCAGTTATTAGCTAAGGTGATCGGTGTTCTTGGAGCGAAAGCCCTATAGATTATACTCAACCTTACCGTGCGAATGGGAAAGACAAACATAATCTCGCTGTTTACCATGAGTGAGCAAATGGCTTTTGTCATGCGTCTTTATGATTTTTTGAGCAAGCAATCCATCAGTATCAGCACCAAGCTTGCAGGAATCACTCAAGATTGAGAACATTCCTTTCATAGGATTTTAAATTAGGTCGATTATAGGTTCGTTATCTTTAAACTTCAGACCAGAGAGATCTGTAAGTCCTGCCTCTTTGTACTCAGCTAGCTAGTGTTTAAAAAGAAGGGAGATAAAGAGTTGGTGCAGCTTTTCATTGGCAAAGTTTATACACAACTGCTCGAGCGAGTTGAGTGGAAAAACTTAGAAGCCAAAGATGTCTAAGATGCTAATACTTCCCTGCTCCTTTAATTTGGGCCTCAGTAGAATGTTGATTTTCGAAATGATCCAGTCAAACAATTTGCTGTAAAGTGCTCTGGATAATGAATTTACTTGACTCAAGCAGCCTTCCTGGCTGCGAGGTGAGTTAATTTCTGATTGGCTAATATATCTGGTTTTAAACAGAAAACATTTCTTCAAATTATCTCTTCTCACCTTTAGCCTTGAAGCCATGTCAAACAGCATTTAACTGTTCTTTACTGTACAGGGTTCTGTATCAGAAGACATCGAGCCATCAAATTAAATATTCCCAGCTAAAAGAATAGCTGCAATTATACCATTTATAGTGTCCAATTATTTTTACTTCAACCCACAAGTCTGAAGCTGTCGGCCACCTTTTTGAATGCCAGATAAGGATCTTCACCAGCCAGAGCCGCATTAGGAAGGATCTTGTACTCCATTTGCTTTGTCAAAGCACTTCCTCTAGCCAGATAATAGAAATAGTGAAAGTTCCTTTCATGTTGGTGCACGGAAGACACTCGACTTGTCTAAAGAAGATACTTTTATATTCTTGCTCCTGCCACCTGCCCGTCTTTTCCATAGTGCACTAGCAGATATTTTCCGAATCTGCTTGAGTTATCATTTCGGGAGGTTTTAGCATTGCCGAATGCCTAAAGTATAGGGTTACAAGCCAGAATGCGCTCTTCAATGGCACTTGACTTATGTGGGCAGTAATTGGCTAGATAGTAGAGCATCTTCTTCGCAGTTTCAGTTTTACCTGAACCACTTTAGCCGCTGATAACAGCCGCTTGGTTAATACTGCAGTTGAGTTTCCTTTCTCTAATTTCCCCAGTTACCGAATAAATATGTGCCCGATTATATAATGGTCCTGTCTCCCTAAATTTATTCAACATGTCAGGACTGTAAAGGCCTTCAATCTACTTGTAGGGATTAACTGCGACTAGAATAGGCCCAATCCTTGTATAAATAGATTCTTGCTTGAATCTCACATGCAAGTTGTTTAGCAGTTAGCACTCATTGAGAATATCCATCTCGATCATATCATTGTAATTGCCTGGTATACTGGCTCGTTCACGCAGGTCAGAAAGCTTCATTCTTGATGTTCTCCGTTGTCAAATTAGATAAAGGCAGTGGCTTTCTTCATGTTGGCTACCAGGATTCGTGCGGAGAGAAGAGGCTATGGATAAGGCCGGCACACCCAACAATCTTTTGACTTATTGACCCACAAATAGTTTTACATTAATACTAACGAACATCAAAATTGAAAAGTAAAATAAGATAACAATAGAATTCAAGTAAGACCTAAGCATATTCATGGTAAAATCATGAAAACTTACCTTAAAAATGTTAATAGTGACCCATGTATGATGATTATTAAATTTTAAAGCCCGGAAATGGTCCGATTCAATCCGGGCTTAGCATAATGTATAAACCCTTACCTATTCTGGTCCCAATTGGAAAATTGTCCCCATACCAATTTAAACTGGAAAACGTCCCCATCCATGAATTATTATTAATCACTTGGTACCAAGATACTCTCTGTTCATCAGCATAGATCATTGACTTGTTGTTCTCAACCGGCCTGAACTTATTGCTGCTTCCTTCCTTTTCCTCACAGTAGTCATGATTGTATTTCTCCTTCCATTTTTGGTTGGTAACCATGATAACCAGAATCGATCAGGATGGGGATTTCGCTCCATAGCAGTGTCTCTTTGATTAGGTACACATTGTCCTTCAAAAAAACAAAATATATATTACTGCTGACACTGAACCCTTCCGATGGTTGGGGTGCCAAAAATATGAAATATAATTACATTACATAATCAATCATTCATAGGCAAGTTTCTTTCATACATTAATTACAGCATCATTCAAGGAACTTTTTAGATACGTACCCCATCAGCGCATAAGATGGGTTGTTCAGCATTTTGAAAGAACTCAAGCGGTTCGTCTTAGTCGCCATACACGAGAAGTTGCACACTGTTTCAGTCTCTTTCTTAATGTGTTTGTATGTTGCGATAATATTCAGAGCCACTGATTCCACGGCCACTGCCAGACAAAATATTACCCATATGATGGGTAAAAAGGGCAACCTGAATAATCTGTTCACAAATTCACCAGCACTGAAATTCTCAAACTAGTAGTTTAGGTAGTACGAATCAGGAAAGAAGGAAGTCAGCATCCATATGCGAAATGGCATTAGCACTATAACCATCAGCTGTGGTATCTTGGCTATCAATCCGCAGAACGAATTGTCATAATAAGCTAAACGGCTAGTCTTCTCAACTACTAGATATTTTATCACCCAGTATCGAATAAGTATGACTAGAAAAGTGACCAGATACAACCCAGGCATGACCGGACTAAACAGCACAGTCAGCAATAAAAGGTAACAGCAGTGTCCGAGTTCAGTGCAAGATCATGAGTGAGTAAGGTCCTTCGAAGCTAACCCTTGGAAAAGCACTAGCTAATTCTTGCGCTTAGTACAGATAGAATGAGTTTAACAAAGGGGTTTAGTAGCTCGAACATCATGAGACAAAGCACATATTGGGAGAATGTGTAATGAAATTCCCTCACAAAATCACTGTAGTAGGTAAGAACTGTGAAATCGAAAATCCGACCTCCAAAAGTCCAGTACTGCATCAGTTTAATATCCCCTAAAGAGATGAGACATAGAAGAGGGATTATTGCACAGTTCAGAGTGCCGAATAGACTCAGGGTTACAAAGTTGAATGCTGAGATGGAAATTTTCTACCTGAATTTGATGAAATAGGCTGTTACCTGCATCAAAAAATAAGTTATCCAATTACATATAACCACAAATGCTGCAGCAAGAAGCGGGGCTAAGGAAGACGGAATCACCTTGTCATACACCAATAAGCAAACCCCTCCCTCTAAAGTATAGTAGCCCTTCAATGAACTTTTACAAAAGCAATTTAAAGACTCCAAATTTAGCACCGCCTTTTCGATTGTGAGTCCAGTGTTATCTACGCAATTGATTTACGGGCCAAACGCATAGAATGATAATCCGAATAATAAGGGTAGTATAAAGAAGGAGTTTATGAGTAGAAGGATGAAGAGTGGAACTGCTTTGAGTTTGTTGCAAATAGTTTAACTGAGATTATCCCAGATGATGTCCTAGGGGACAGGAGTATTTTGTTAGATGGTATACCCTCCTGAAAAGAGTTAATGCTCCTCAAAAATCTTATTGTTGCAGAGGCAGCTTCTCCTCTAATTATAATCATTGAGAATGATTCGTCTGGCTGTCTTTGTTTCAAATACAACGTAGCATAACAGTCGGGGGATTATTCTAGCTTTGGCCTTTAGCATGTCTATTATATTACCTCTCTTAATCAAAGTATCCTCGCTTTCTGACCTGCCATTCAGCTTGAAGGCGTGGATTTTCTATAGCTATTCGAGAGGATAATCATAGACAGGGACCACTTAACTTACACAACCCTGGAGATAAGCTTATTCAAAGAGGTTGACAATTTTCTAGTTGTTGAATTAGGCATCTGGGAGCCAAAGTTTGATGGAATGTTCGCAAATGTTGAAATCGTCCAACTAGATGAAATAGTTTAGGATTGTGAAGCGTGTATAAAAAGACAAGGAAATTAGCATCAGCATCTCTGTTATCATGATGAACACCTGCACATCTATCCCCTTTCTGTCCTATCCAATGTTCCCGAGAGAAAGAGCAGCTACAAAGTGATAAAAGTACTACTAGCCAGTGCTAGAAAAAATAGGTGATAATTCATCCCCGATCCAATTGAAGACTCCACAGGGTATTACGAGCAGAGTCAATGCCAATAACATTATTCCCCATAGCTTTAATATTCGTAATAATATAAATGCTCCTGGGTTAAGGTTGGCAAGTAATTATATGTTGAACAGATAGAGTCTTTCTTTTTTCAGGCAAATGAAGATGGGTTCGTAGAGGAGCTAGCCCTCGTGGTTAGCTTAAAGAAAAGAAAGCTGATGAGCTGAATCATATGAAATGATGACAGTACTTTTGAGACGCGTTTTCTTATCCTTTTTCATTATTGAATGTAAAGGAGTATGTTTGTTGAAATCATTTACTCTAATAATGAAGATTAGCTTCGCTATATCAGTTTTGAAACAATAAAAAGAGTTATAATCAATTTTAAGCGTTATAATCCATGCTAGCAATTAATTCATTTAGCTAGAATGATTTAGCTCTTAGTCCAAATAACTTTATTAATAGTCTCTTGTACTCTTGTAACAAGAGAATAATGAAAAAGAACAAGCCTAGCATCATTTTATTTTGATAATTAATACATGACAGAAGACTTATCAAAGAGATTCTTTGGTAAAAAAACACTCACCTAGCGATGCTATTAAAAACGGCCTTCAGATCGTGGCATCCTGGGATAATATCTTGCACGACTCTACCCAGACTTCACCCTTTAAAACACCAAGCAGACGATATGGTAACAGTTTTTGTAGGGACTACTCACCTTCATTTAGGAAGAAGAACTCTGCTTCCAAGAAAAGAGCACAATGTTTGAAATAGGAGCAGAAGTATTCATCAGGTCAGTTTGCAATCGAATGACTAGGACTGAATCATTCAACTATTTTAACGAACTCGTGGTTAGACACAGTCTTTTCCATCCACCAAACTCAGTGTACATCTTCCCTCTCAAGATGGTTAAGTCATTCAACCGATTCTGGATTGAAACCTTTCACAGATTTTTTGAGATGTACGAGTAGATATTCATTGAGGTGGTAAATAAAGAGGTTGTTACGGTTTAAAGCCTGCCTAAAGAACCCTTACTACACGGACTCAAACAGGAATGCCTGCTCTCGAGTGAGTAAGGTGAGGCCATGCTTGAGAAAATCTTATCATGAATCTCTCATCTTTTATATGACTAATTTTTTGAAGAGAAGTTTTGCTGCAGCCTTTGGCTACGAGCAGAGTATTAGACTAGCCTTGTCCAAATCTGCTCCATAGGCTGCGTTCAACAAGTTGACTCAGAGCTATCTAGAAGGTTGTCTCCTTGACGTCTACACCTATCGAGATGTAGCTATAGCCTGCAGATCGTTAGATCAGTCATGGTCATAAATGCTTTTAAGAATGTACCTAAGGGATTTCAAGCCCTGTCAAGCGATGTACATTTATCACCAGTCAACCACTTTACGATAACTTGGGTAAGAGCGCGACAAAAACTCTGGTTGAATAATCAACTCGTTCTGAAGAGAGCTAGTAGAGTAATTTGCACGAGGTGATGCGAGTGTTTGGGACCGGTAAGATCAGCAAGATAATTTTGCATGATGTAACGATTACAGGGCTAGGAGAGATGCAGAGTCAGCATTTACAAAAGGACTAGCCCAGGATGAACCAGGAAAATGATGAAGAAATTGAGGAGGTAGAGGAGGAAGACTAGGAGGAGGAAGAGATATAATTTTCTTTGCTGGAATCACTGGGGATAAAAGAAATAAAGGTGGGAAAGATATAAATTATCAACAACAAAGATGATAAATGATCAACATTGGTCTATTACTGTATTAAAAAAGAAAGGTAATTCAAAGAGCATCGCTTATAACATCCACTTTACCCAAATTAATTCAAACAATTTAATGAAGGATAACTACTATTCTCGGTGTTGGAGGGAGATGCAAATAAAGTTGTCCTGCTGGATATAATGTTTATATGAGAAGTACATCATTTATTATATCTTTTTTTATGGCTAGTGAGGTGAATGATGAAGAAAGAGAGGCCAATATCAAGAAAATCACCTCCCCAGACTATTTCTATAACCATGGGGACAACCCTGCGTATAAAAGGCTTGTAGAAATTGCTCAGTCCAACTTCAAGCAGGGAGCCATGATCAATCATCGCATCTACTTCACCGAAAAGGGACGCAGAGTGTTACACGCTCGTAATTGGGATGAATTTCTCCACAGAGACCTCAAAATCTTCACTGTCTAGAGGGCTATCGGCGCCCTATTTGGATCCACCTGCATGGCTTTTGCTGCAACAAACTTCATGATAAAACTAATACCTATAGGCAGAAGAGGCATCACAAAATTATCTCAGACTCCTATCTATCAAGTCACTGGGCCACTTGGTGTTGGACTAGCCTTGGGATCATATGGCATGGTCGCTATGTGCTATTGGAAAACTGTCAAGTTCTGTCTGGGAAAGATCCGGTTCGTCGGCCTGGAAGGTGACAGGATGACGATGTGGGAGGCAAAGCACTCAGGGTTCTGGAAGAATTACAAGTATGAGGATGATCCACTTTCTCACGGGTAGGTGAACAATGATTGGGAAAAAGCTCTGATGACTTCACAGGATGATTGGAAAGATGGGTATGTGAAGAGCCCATACTCTCCATTAACGCAATGATCAGATATCTTAAAAATCTGTTAGTTTGAAATCGTATGGAATACTTTGCTAAGGCCATGTTGGCAGTTATCCCGATACTCATCTATCTGTATAGACAGCATTCCCAGAATTCTTCTTCTCAGTCAAGTGCTCCCAGTCTTATCATCCCGGGTTCTCCGCTGTCTCAATCCACTCCTAATTCCTCACATTCTTCCTAAAAATCACGGAGTCGATAAAAAGAGCCTCGACACTTCCAATTTTCAATCCGAAAGCGCTTAGCTCGAAAGCTTTTCCATGACGAAAATGAATAGAGCGAGGGAGCTCCTGTGCTGATCGGCAGTAAATCGAATCGAAAAGCCATATAAATTGATATCGAGGATGCTAAATATTTTAGGGATCTAAACCTGAAAGGTAATGAGCAGCTGAAGAACATCAGGAAGAAACGCAGACATAAGCCAGGGTTTAAGGCTTTGGTCAGGAAAGCTAAACATGGGCTGCTGCAAACAGAGATCAAGCAGCGGTTTAACCTGTTAGAAGGGGATCAGATGATGAGTGGAGGAGTGAACACAGTACGGACTATCTTTTGGGGAGAAGGCCATCCCTAACGCTGAGTAGTTGTATAATATCATTATTTTCAAGTTTTAAACATTCATGTTCAATAACCACATGGGCTTAATACAATAGCTATTAAATAATATTTATTCTATTATGAATAAAATGATCAATCGCTATGACTCCACCACCCGTGCCACTGAAATTCATTAGCCTAAACAATCCTATGCCCTTTTTAGCACCCAGACCTCCAATTTGATCCTTAGGACAGGTTCTGCAGCAGGTAATATACCCATTACACCCACTCCAGCCCAATCCGCTTCCATCTGGCGACACTCTTCCCTGAGCTACTCCTTTACAAAAGATTAGCGCTTTAAGTCAGAGACCAAAGACTCCTCAAAAATCGAAATTAATCTACCTGGCACAAGGGCGAAAAAAAGTTGCAGCTTTGGCAAAGGAAAGAGACATGCTATAGATCCTAACTTAATTCGTGTCAGCAAGTAAGTACCAGACCCAGGCAGCTACAACATCTGTGCAGATCCTGCCAAATCTGGAAAGGGTAAGACCTTCGGAGTAGGATTTCGTGCCTACTAGAAGGTCCATAACCCTATCAAAAAATAAAACTATGCACCTCATATGACTCAAGGAAACCCTCCTCCCCATTACGAAGTGAGAGAAATTGTGGGTAAGCATAAGAGGAAGACATCAATTTTTGGTAGACTCAAGATGTATAGTCAGCACATGGCCGATTTAAAAAATGGGGTGCCTGATGCGCATTATGAAGTGAGAGATCGGCTGCTGGATCAACGAATATCCTTCGGAAAGGGGTAAAGATTAGACCTTTCCAAACCTGCTAATAAAAACCCAGGACCAATATATAATCTAAAATGAGAAATCATAATTTGTATCTTCTATCCGTATCAACTATCCGTAGAACATTATTATCTAATCAAGTGTACTGTAAATCAATAATTGATGATAAACTTTGTCAAGATTGTTACTTATAACCTTTACTTTACAAACTTCCTCATACTCTTCATGTGTCTTGTCTCATTCGCCTTGGTTGGACGCTCTCTCATGTTCGACGAACAGACCACCATCCCTACCTCTATCATCAGAATTTCTCCACAGTCAGGCGCTTACTTCAGCTCACAGCGGGCAGTCATAGCCTTTAACTTTTTCTATCTACTCAGTTCCTGGGCTGTTCTCTATACCACTTTCTCTAAAAGGACCTACTATAATATTATCGGGAATATCGTGTACTTTCTGGCATGGATCGGCCGCTGTTCTTTCTCCATTGCTTTCTTGACCAGCTATTCCACCCTAAAGTCGACTCTCCGTGAACAAATCAAGAAATGCTCGGAAATAATCAATAACAGTGTCATTGTGGGCTGTCAACGAAATTTCGCATGGGGCACGGCCTATAATGAAGAAATTGCTGCTGTAGTACTGTTCTTCATTTTTGGGTTGTCTGTCATTCCTAGCAGCTTGTATATTTCAAGGAATGCTGAACGGCGTGAACTTGCGCAGTTTAATGAGAAGGAATAAGCTCCAGATGTAATAACTCCTTTACAACCATGCGATAAGCTACTTTGCGAGATGATGACTCCAAATGCAGCCTATAGAAGATCATAAGTACAATAGACAGCATAATAAACGAAAAAAGAAGGAAAAGGCGAGATGGTTGTAATCATGGATTGATAAATAAAATTAAATGCAAAGGTTTTCACGTGAGTGTAAGTACCCTGAAGACATTCAACTGGTCCTGCACCAGGAGGGAAGTTAGGGGGCCCTCTACGTCAGCAACCGGGAGGCTGCTGAAAATTCTAACACCCTTAGTAGGCTGCATATCACGGCAGTACTCAGTGCTGCTAAGAATGTCACTCTCTCACACTCCACACAGATTCTACCGTTCTACAAGTATATTCCAGCTGAAGACCACGAGAGATTTGATCTTTCGCCCTTCTTTTAAGAGGCCAGCTCCTTCATCTATGAGGCAAGGAAACGTGGCAATGTATTGGTTCATTGTATTGCTGGAGTCTCACGCAGCATCACCCTCGTCATAGCCTACCTCATGAAGTGCAAAGGCCTCTCCTATATCGAAGCATATTCAAAAGTAAAAGTGATGAGGCCGATCATGCACCCTAATGACGGATTCATTGCACAGTTGAAAAATTACGAGAGAACTGTGATTGCACGAGCTGAACTTCCTCTGAGATAATCCAATCTGTAGAGAGAGAAATCTGCACTTGACAGAAAGTACGATCCATAGCTCATGATAAGATCCAGGCAAAGGTACAACACTACCTTGTATACTCCTCCTCCCATAACAAGTTATGACCGCAGTACCTTAGCTGGAGCTCTGTATCAGTCAAGGAAGAGGTCAAATCCTTCATAATTCATTAAGGATCGTATCACTACCACCAGCACTCTGCGGGACAAGAGATAATTAAAAATTGAGGAGCTGGATAAGCGGATCAACTAGCTTCAAGAGAAGTACTATAGAGAGGGAAGATCAACTTCATACCTGAACGGACGAAGGATTAACTGCTGACTTATATTTTTTTTGTTTAAAGTCCATTGATTAGTTATTAGGATCAACAATGGGCAGGATGCAGTCAAAGGGAAAGGGCAAGGCATCACCCATGCACTCCTTACTCCTCGTTAGTAGTAGCAGACGGCTCAGATCCCCAGTCGTATTGCCCTTAGGGCTAACAGACTGAGGATCAAAAATCCAAATCCAATCCTCGTTAGTAGTCAATTCCCCCTCTGCCGTATGTGAACTTATTGCCTAGTCAGATCGGCAAGATTCTTCGAGATAGTCATGCCATTCCTCAAGTACGACTACTTACTGACCATAAGATCCTCCGAATTCTCAAAAGAATGGCTGTGCCCCCCTGGGAGGACTTGTACTGCCTGATAAAAAAGGCGATGAATATCCGCAAGCATTTGCAGAAGTTCAGAAAGGACAAAGACGGGAAATATAGGCTGATTTTAATTGAATCACACATTCACCGACTGATCCGATATTACAAGAGAACCCAGAAATTGCCTACCAAATTTAAATATAATGCGCCACAGCTAAGGCCATTATCTCTTCATGACCAAAATTACACTCATTATTATTCCATGGGAAATTAGTCATCTTTGTAGAAAGAAGGAAATGTTGTTCAACTTGAGACTGCTTAACGAGACTGTTCGAATGAAGAAATAAATACTTTAGTATAAGTCATGCAGATCCCAAGGATCAACCTCAAGGGGAAAGTACGCGCAGATGGATGTATGCACAAGAAAGATTTCAAAATAAACTTCCTGCTTTCAGATCGTTCGATCATAGAGGTGAGTAATATGTGATTGGTGAATTTTGAATCATATTTTTCTTTTTTCTTCCATGCAAATTACAATGGGATAACATTTTGTAATGAATTGATTATATTGTAATGAAATTTTTTAAATTAATAACATTGATACAAACAGAACTCTTGGCAGTTAAGATAGAATGCTTTCTTATTGTTACAATTTTGTCAAGCTGCATCATGCTTTTCACTAATACCATTATTATGAAATAAAAAACCATTCGTGATATTATCCTGTCCAAACCCCTTTCTGCACGATAACAAGTTCATTACTCTTTGACTTAACACACTTTGACCAAAACTCAAATCGAGCACCTTTCCTGGGCAGGACTTTTGCCTGCCAGATAACGGTTTCATGCCTGGGTACTCATCACTGGCATACTAACTCCTGAATCACCTCGCAGTTAGCTCAGCAAGCAGTTTCATGAACGGCTCTTATCTATAAGAAAGAAGCTGGACTCATAAGATTTCATGCCTCCCAAACTGATAACTCTTGATGTACCACGGACAAGACCTGAGCTCGGATGGAGTGTGTCAAAAGTAGTGAAAAAAATCCTATCAGGCGTACTGTGCATGCTCTGTCTGGAACGGGGGTAGCATTCATATATGCAGGGGATGAACGATCTGGCCATGTTTGTCTTAACAGTAAGGTGTCTAGAGGATTATACACTCGAAGACATCCTTACAAAAGAAGATATTCTTACTTAATGGGCTGAAGATTAGCTAGACATACTACGAAATGAAACTTACCTTCTTTTCGAAGCAATCCTCCAGCTGATGGATACCTCTTTCTCATTTCATAATCTGTCACACGCTACTGCCAACTTGGCAGCAATCTAAGCCCTTCTCCTTCGCATGGATTAACCTTACGCTTTGTATCTCAAGAGAACAGGAGTCGAAATGATCCACTTCGCCTTCAAATGGGTCTACCTACGTTTTGTCTCAGTCATGGATGACCAATCGGCAATGCTGCTGTGGGATCATCTGCTAATCCTTTCTCCTACAGAGCAAGTTGATTTTGTTAGTTGTGTATGTGTGGTTTTGTTATTGAGACTACGGACGAGAGTGCTGGAAGAAGAAGGGAATTTTGGTAGGATTATTATGCTGCTGCAAGAAAAAGTGAGATAGTTAGTGACAGTGAACCCTCAGCAAGTATACGAACAGGCCTTTTTGGTCTATCAAGCCACCTGTTTAAATTGATTTGTGTATCAATATATAACTCATTGTTTTAACAGTTCATCCCAACAACAATCTAGCCCATGTTCATCTGCCAGTTCATGCACCTTGCTCCAGTTCAGACGACTCCACTCCTAGGTTGCACACCTAGTTTAGACCAGTCCTAGTCGTAACACCCTTTCAAATCCTTCTAGCGCACATTAAGCCAGAGTCCTGCAAATAGGCCCAAACTAGAAAACTAACTGTAGATGGATGTGTAGCTTGAGGTTCACTATCTGGGCAAAGGAAATGCCACTTTAGGTGATCAAATTGATTAGAAAGAGGAAGAACTCATCTCTAACGTACCCAGGACTACTTATCACTATTCTCACTGCGATTGAAATTAGCTAAGGTAGGGCAAGATAGCGATAGGACTCCTTTTAGCAAGATAGATTTGACAGTAGCAAGCCGGCCAGTTGCAGCACCTTCCAGTTATGCCACTCTCCTTCACCCAAGCTCATCTCTTCGAAAAGCCAATCTGCTACTCCTAGTTCCAACAAAGTAGAAGAGTACTCACTGCTCTAACTCACAGCTTAGTTCATTTGGGTTAGCATCTAAGTCGGTCGAAGCGGATCAGGGCAATCATTGTTAGCTAAAGCTGAATCATTAATTCTAGTTTAGGTAAATCTGCTGTGGAGGTGAGCCGACCGAATATCACGGAGAAGTGCTGTCCTCTTGGCGGTGATTATCTGATGCATGCTTTAATTAGATTATATACGTTATGAACCGAAAGGTGCTTGCTCCCAAGTCCATTAACAAAAAGCATACAAATCAACCTAACCTCAAGATCAATCCTCCCTACCTAGATAGCTCATTCTCAGGCTTCGAGCAGTAGTCCTCATAGATAATAACCTTCCGTGAGCATGCATTCGAGATGGAGGATGGTCAGTAGAGATAAAGATGCTTGTTTTCAGATTCGCAGCATAGATAGGTTGACTAGGATGATCCAAAGCATTATCTAGAAAATGTCCTAATCGAAGACATGATCGACAAAGATGGAGGAGGAAATTAGTCCAAGATTAAGCTCAAGTTAAGGATCAAGGAGCTTGAGGGAGATTTGGAGAATGCTCGTTCTGATAGGGAAGCTATCTTTGCCCGCTGCAGATAGATGAAACAAGCGACTGAACATGCCAAAAAGGCTATTGCTTCTCTTTTCACAATTGTCGAAAAAAGCAAACTTTTGAAATCAGAAAAGAGCAGAATAGGATCAATTCTAGGCCGGGTTATAGGAGACCTTGAACACGGCAAGAAGGATATCTCAAATAAAAGTACAACACTTGCAGTTTAAGAAAGCAAGCAGTACCATTCCTCATCAAAAAAGAACCAACGATCATTCCTGCTGGACTCCAATCAGTCAGTGCGATTAAGAGAAAGCATGCCCTCCTCACGATCCAAAAATCAGCAATAAAAATAAAAGCGGATCAAGACATAATACAAGGCAGAGGATAGGTCTTGCAAAACGCAGCTTTAAAATAAAAAGTTGCTTAAACATGACCCTCCTGCTGCATGCACTTCTGTATCTGATTCGGTCAAGAGCAAGGCAGATGCTATTCGAGCGAAATTCGAGCAAAACCAGAGGGAATTTAGGACGGTGGGTGAGTATAATGACAAAACAAAAGACTCACATCTGACAGTGAGGGAAGGAGAGATAATTAAGGTTCTGGCTCCTGGCCCAGGGGCATACTGGATCGGGATGTTGGAGGATAAAATCGGCTACTTTCCTGTCAATATCCTTGAATGACCTGCACAATAATATAAACTATAAGAGTCATTCACCGCATGATTAATATATAAGTAGCAGATGATGGTTATCTAATTATTCTATTCACTCAGATGTTCCACAGTTTAAAGGCGAAGGGATCTTCGTGCAGAGGATTGGTGAAAATTATTGGCTTGAGCAGAGTGTAGTCACTGTACTCATTCTCGTAGGCCTCTCCTAATCCCTTGTACGGTGCCTCAAATTATAGGGGCTCATTCTCAACCAATAAATCACGGACTTGTGCTTGTTTGAATTCAGCAGATATGCAATTCCCCTTCAGTAATTTCTTTATCTTCTCAATGTTGATGATGCCCATCTCCAGATTATGGCTTAGATCTCCTAGACTCTCGAGAGTGCTGTTCTTGTCAGTCAGAGCACGGATCAGATCCTCAGCCCCTGCCGCACTGATTGGGTTCCCTCCCATATCGAACACTATCAAGCTACTATTCACCCCTAGAGCAGAGGCAAAGGCCTCAGCAAATTAGTCTCCAAGCAGATTGTTACTGGCTAAGATTTCAGTAAGATGGATATTTTCAGTGAGCATGCGAGCAAGAAGAATGCCTGAATAGCTGCCTAGTCCGTTCTTGCTGACATCAAGTTTTATCAACGACTTGTTGAACTTGAGTGCATGGCAGATGAATTATAATTGCGACCAGTCCAGAAAACAATACTGCAGGTTCAGACAGGTCAGAGTACATTATTTTGCCTCCAGCAGATTTTCTAAGTTTTTGATGTTTGTCAGTGAGAGTTTAGTATCTACCAATCCCAGAGAGGTGATCGGGGGTTTGATGTTGTTCAACAGCTTGAATAGTTGATTAATGATCTCTTTGTGATCTGCCCCTCCCACCTTGCATGCCGTAAATGGCTACTGGATATCTATACACAGGTGAAAGAGTTTTGTCTGGGCTTTGACAGCAGCTATTAAAGCAGAGATAACCAAAGGATCGCGGGTGAAAGGATTCCTTGATAGATCCAACCACTCCATATGATTAGAACTCCCAGAAAGCATTTTGCTTATCAGGTGAGCCGAACCTCTTTCGATCTTATTCCGAGACAAGTCTATTCTTGTTATTTTCTTGTTGTTAAAAAGCTATTCCAATTCTTCTAAGTGTGAATCACCAATACCGTTGTCCTGAAGGATCAGACATTTTAAGCAGCGCATATCGGTAATGCTCTCCATCAACTCCTTGAACCGAGCTTTGGAGAACTTGCGAAACTAGAAGCCTGAAAGGTTTATTATCTCAACCATGTGGAAGGGGTTGGTTGGTTCGAATGAAGTGCTAGAGGAACGTTTTTTACCCTTCTTTGGCAATTACTGCAGCTTTTGTGGGAGGTTGAGGTTAGCGACGGCTTAGTTGAAGGTGGTGTCAGACTGGATCTTCTCTATGTCGTAATGTTTAGCAATTTGTCGTTAAAGAGGAATGATGGGGGCTTCCTCAGTAGGGATATCAAGAAACTGCTCCCAAGTCTGGGGCACCTCGACCTCCCGGCCAGTGGTTTCTTTAAACTTCTTCTGCAGATATTCGATAATCTTGCGTTGCTCCTCAATTTGCTTCTACAGTTTGCTGTTCATTCTGTGCAATAAAGATATATTGATCAATGGCTGCTAGATGCATTGTCAAACTACCAGAATTGAAGCTCTGGCATAAGGAGCTGCTCAAGGGATTACCCACCGAGGCTGAAGTCACTCGAGATCAGGCCTTTCGACATCTCCGTGAAATGGAAAAGATGAGGCACATGGAAAAGACAGCAGGTAGCCTCTACCTCCAACAAAAAATTGCAGGATTCTGTCATCTGTACTATGGCCAAGAGAGCATCCCAGAAGGCATGCACGAATCTCTCACTATGGACGATGCATACATAGGGGCTTATCGTATCCACTGCTTTGCATACAAAAGGGGCTTTAGTGTTAGACAGATCATGGGAGAGATGTTTGGGAAGGGAAAGGAAGCCGCCACTGGAGGAAGAGGCGGGTCCATGCATTATTACCACAGGAAAAACAATTTCTATGGGGGTAATGGCATTGTTGGAGCACAGGTTCCAGTCGGTACTGGACTTGCCTTTGCACAGAAGTACAGGAAGGAGAAAAATATCACTGTCGCATCCTATGGTGATGGTGCTGCCAACCAAGGCCAGATCTATGAAGCATTGAATATGGCTGGTCTGTGGAAACTGCCAGTGATCTTCCTGTGTGAAAACAACAAGTACGGAATGGGAACTTCTGTAGAGAGGGCTTCCTTCAACACTCAGTTTTACACCAGAGGGGAGAACATCCCAGGTATCTACGTTCATGCCGCCAATATCTTCTTGGTCAGATAGCTATTCAAGTGGGCCAAGAACTTCGTACTAGAAAAGGGTCCTCTCTTCATTGAACTGTAGACATATCGATACTACGGGCATTCCATGTCTGACCCAGGAACCAGCTACCGCACTGATTAAGAAGTCAAGAAAGTGCGAAAGACCACTGACCCCATTTACTTGCTCCGAGACATCATTGAGGTGAACAAGCTGGGGACTGAGGAGGAGATAAAAAAGGTGGAGGTTGAGGCAAAGGCAGAAGTGGACAAGTAGATCGAGCTGGCCTTAAATGATGAGCTGCCTGATCCTGCCACCATATTCGATAACACTTATGTGGATAATGATAACCACTTTCTGCGAGGGATCTCCTACGAGGAGACAAAGCCAGTATTAGGCTGATTATCATAAGCAAGCATTGCATAGTTCATCTATATAAACAGGCTGAATTAATACTTTACCAAAGACAAATAGAAAGAAAAGAGAAGGTGCAGAATCACATGGATAACTATTGATAAATTAATAAAGGTTTTTTATCCTTGGCAATGCATCAGAATAAAATAAATTGCTGACAAAGAACATAGTACAGGACACAGACAACCATCTAAAGTACCAAACAATGTTAATCATTCAATTATATTAAATGTATATATGTATATCAGGAGGAGAGGAACAAGAGCTAAGGACTTGGCTCACCCGATCGCTAGGTGCAGACCTCCCACTCTTAATGTCTCTAATCAAGCTGATAATCCTGAATCCTCTACCGAAGTGCCCTGATGATAACGACCAGCTCTTAGTTGGGCTTTAGATGCTAGTTGATATGCCAGTTGTCAGAAAATAGCAATTCTAATCCCATTGGACGAATTGTCTCAAGAGTGCGATCAACTCGTGTGGAGGTGGCCATGCCGTTAATTATTTTCTCGATGATGAGGCCTGCACGCTCTAGAATGCATCTGTTGATGATTAGCTTGTTTTAAGAGACATGGGCAAGATAGAGACTTGACAACAACTGTGGGATGACTTTGTTTTCGAACTGTTTCAACTCTACTTTACATGCTGATTCATGGTAGAGATTCAGAACAAGATCGCCTTTCTTACCTGGCCAGCTTGAATCAACATAGATAAAGTAGTGACCTGGGCCAAGGTGGACCTTCAATGCTATAGTTTTACGCATCCCATAGAGTCCATCAACTAGGATTGGTTTCTAAGCCTGTCCTTGAAGCAGTAGAAGTCGAATGACTGCATAAGAAGTCTTATTCCGTGCGAATCTGCGATCAACTTGAGTTAGGTCAAGCATCACCGACCCTGCCTCATCAAGCTCAAACTCCTTGACAATCATCTCACACTCAATATCAGGGATCTTCACACTACTGAAAGAAGGATACTGAAACAGAAGAAGGACAGAGCGATATGATTGGCCAGGTTGATCTTCGTCTAGATGTCTCACGCTTCCATCAACCTGAGTGTACAGGATGTGCTGTGCTTTATATGCAGTAAGATCTGGATGAGGTAGTTAAAGTTATAGGAAAGGCTGACCTGTTAACTCTTTGTAGCTGTCACAAAAGAGACAGTCACTATTCTGTAAGCTTTAATAGGTGGAATACATCTTGGCAAAGGCTTTTTAGACCACCATAGGCCAGATGCAAACAGTCCGGGCCTCAAAAATCGGTTTGACAAAAGCTACCTCTCCGTCTTGCATAACTGGGAAATGCCTGTCCACTGAAATTATCTTTGTTAGTCCATTATGGAAGAGAGTCACATCATAGGAATGCTCTTTTTGAATGATCATTTGCTTAGCCAGACCTGGGTCTGTTTACACAAGGAATTGTAATGCAGTGTAGAGGTAGTTGGCTTGAAGCAACCCTGGGGTTATTTCGTGGTGGCAAAAAGGCTGTAGGCTGAGTTTCTTGCCTGGAAAGATGGCTGTATCAAGTTTCCAGACGATGCTGGTGAGGATGGATTTTTTTGAGTGGCTGGGACGACTAAGGATCGAGAACAGATTGGGTCTGAAGACATCATCTTCATTGAGATTGTTGACGGTGATGTAGGGCTTCTTCATAGCCTTTTTGTGGTTGATAAAAACTCTACTTTTGCAGAGGATAGGAGTGGGCACTGAATCTTTGGAGTAGAGATCTAAGACATCCAAGGAGATGATTCTTTGCTCCTATTGTTCCTCCTCCTCCTGGTGCTTAAAAGCCCTGTTGATGCTCTGCTGAATCTAAACAAGTTCTTTTTAAGCTGTCAGGTCTACCTAGATTTATAGTCTCAGCAGGCCGATTATCATATTGGCCAAGAACTGCAAGAAATTGGGGTGCTGCATATTTTAAAGAATGACCAGCAGCTAAGTGATGATGAGGGGCTACTTGAGATGAGGCTTTTCCTTTCGAATTAAACAAACGATATCTTCGGTCTAGTACGGATCATCTCGGAAACACACCTTCAGTTCTTCAACGAATTAGAAAAGATCTGGGTCGATGCCTAGTTTTTCGATCAGGAGGAGTAAAGTCTATCTGATGAATTATTAGCCGCGCTATAGCAGCATACCTTCCATCACAAGGTACATCAGATGCCTATAAATATCCATATGCTCGCTATCTGAAGCAACTCTACAAAGGAACAGATGGAGGCGCTTGAGGATGCTGTTCATCAACCTGTCATCCTTTGAAATTGACTTCTCATAAGTTTCGGTGATGAGAATCAGATGCTCTTCTTTCTGTCCCATGGCGATTTCAGACTCGATTTTGGAGAGTATGGAGGCTTCGTTGAAAGAACGGTCTGGTTCATGTCTGAGTCTTCCAGAGCGCGAATGATCTCGCTGCCAACTGATTTCTCTCCTATCCTCCCATGAATTCTTTTTAATCTTCCTGCTGTGTTCAATCCGACTAAACTCATCTTCAAATTTAGTCTTAGGGTTCTTCTGAAAGCTTTCTAACTATTTTTTTAACTGGATCTAGGAATGCAAACTATTAATCAACTCAGATTCATCAACCTGGGGCTTGGACTTTAAAGTCCACTGCTTTTCTGATCGAGCACCATACTTTGTCACGGATTTAGGTTTGAAAGAAAACTGCTTTTTCTAATCTAGTAGTTTTTCCTTGGCCAATAATTTTGCACTTTCGCTATTAGGCTAAAACTTTTCCTTCTGAGTGGGTACGTCGAGTAGCTGGCTGAATGAATATTTAGGGGTGTGCTAGATGAGTTTCATGTACTTCTGATATTCCTCGTTAATGTCTATGTCATTAGGCTCTTCCTTTATTTAGGGCACTTTCTTGTAGCTTTTGGATGAAATTTATTCAAAGTTTACCGACATTGATTAACCGATCGTAGGTCTTGATAGGTGATTCATTCTTTCATTCATCTTAGTTGAGGATTATTTCTTCCTCTGTGTGTGCTATTTTTTAGGACTGTTGCTGAAAGACAATTCTGAATGTCTTTTTCCCATCACTCCCTTGGATAGGGTCTATCTATTCTTGCTCAGTATCTGCTAGACTTCACTAATGAGTTCATTAACTTCATTCTTTTGAAATTTATCAGTTGATGTCCGCTTCCAGTCAACTCCTGGCTAATAGTGTTGCCTGTCCCGGTAATTCAAGGAGGATTTAAGAGGCTATTACTTTACTGGAGAGTGATTGGTACTGGTAGGTTTGAAGAGAGAAGAGTAATTGTAGAGTACAGGATTTATATGAATGCTTGCTTTCAGTCTTTAAAGTTCTAATTGAAAGGGAAGCCTCTGCCTTCTTTGATTGATGCAATGGTAATGTGTGCGATGCATATAGTAAATATTAAAAACAAATATTCGATTGGGCTGTGTAAATTTCTGAACTTTCATATTCTTCTGTTAGAATTTTGATCTGAAAGGTAAGATATAGCAGATTATCTGCAAATATAAATTATTTACATGGAGACGTTGCAACAATCACAGAGTGAGGACAACACCTGCAAAATCCATAACCGTCCTTTCGAATGCTACTGCCTCAACTGCAAGTGTATCATCTGCCCTACCTGTCTCATGTTCGATGCCCACAAGGGACACAACGTAGACCACATACGCGCAGGTACCTAGGCCTTGCGCTCCTCCATAGATAAGGCTGGCAAGGACGGGCTGCTGTCTTTCGAAAAAACAGAGAATGTTTTGCTAGACCTAAGACACCTAAAGCTGACCCTTGAAGAGAGCAAGGACGATATTTGTGGGAAAGTAGAAAAGATTTTTGCAGATCTGGTGAAAGCTATCAAACAGCGAAAGAACGCGGTGCTGAAAACCATCATCACTCACTATGACTCAGAAAAGGAAAAGTTGCTTATGGATTAAGCCTCTTGGAGTGATAAGCAGGAAATGACTAAGAACATTCTTGACCTAGTCAAGCAATAGGACCACTTACTCATCAGTTCAGCCCAGGACATCTTCGATTCACTTGAAAAGCTGAAGGAGCCATTCACCTACAGAAAATTATAGTTTGTGAGTACTTTGCACACTGATCTTGAATACGGGAAAGTCAAGCTAACACTGTCCGAATTGTTTGAAGGCATCAACAATCTGGTCCGAATCGAAGACTTTAACATCGTGAAATACAAGGCATGAATGCTTATTAATAATAGATGAATTGTAAGTTCGACACTCAGCTGCTGCTGGCTTTAGAAGGTTCTTCTTCCTACTTGAGTTCTATCTTCTCTCCTAACTTCATCCACTTCTTCTCACTGCGCACGAATTTGCCCTTGCTCCTCTCCCGGTTCTGAGCTAATTCCTGCCTTGCTTCATACTTTATATTTCGCCATTTACGCTTCCGTTTTTTCTCCAAATAATTTTATACCTTTAATTTACGCTCTTCAGGGGTAAACACCCCTATGAGCCTGCAGCTAGTAGGCATTCCCAAATTGAACAAAAGGCCAGGAGGCATGTCTTATCCACACTCCATATCCTCTTGGTACATTCCCTGGTCCTTCACATTAGTTACTTCAGTTGGAGGCAGAGGTTTTTGGTTTCCCTTGCAAGGGACAAAGCCCTTTCTTTCGGGTCTAGGTATTTAATCTGAGTGGGTCATCCTTTGCGGGTAGGATGTATCTACTTTGAAATTCTAAGAGCCCCCTAGGTTCATGTTACCGAAACTTTCTTCAAAATGTTTGCCATCAGAACTGTCCTAGCTTTCGGACGAGAGTTTCCTTTTTTTACGGGGGCAATCATGCTAAAAAGACTAATGGTTTTTACCAAATACGTTCATAATCCCCTTTTTCAAAAACTCCATAATTAAATTATATCACCAGCATTCCTCAATGTAAATAAGGAGGTTCAATAACTTTCATCTTCAAATTCCAAAAAAAATTACTCATTTCAGTCAGCTCACTCTTTTCAGTTAGTTCACTCATCATTGGTCTTTACATGCCTTACATTTGATGATTGATAAAGGCAAATGATAGGATAATTTGTTGAAAAAGGCGTGAAGAGTCAGGTCTGTGTAAGACCTGCTAGTCACGCCTATAATGACGGACCTTTAGTCCCCTGCTTTCAGAAGTGGGTTACACAGGCTCCTACATTTATTTATATGTCAGACATCATCGAAAAAAGCTTTTACCATCGTCTCTTGAATAATGATACTTTCAGAATCCCCTTCGTCAAATATACCATCACTGGATAGCCTGAAGCTCCACATGCCCATGACGATGGAGACCGTTCCTTCTTAGGGACGTTTAAGACCATCGTGATGGCCGATAGTGGTATTTTCAAACACCTACGTGTGGGTCTTATAGGGTTTGCATTTGGATTGGTAGGCGGATTCTACCTAAAAGGAAGGATATTTAACCAGTACAAATGGGCTCGAGATATATTGGAATATCAGTTCGATGTTCCAAAAACTCGTTGGCCAATAGTGCTCTTGCCAGCATATTGGACAGGAGGGATTTTCATGTCCTTCTCAATCTGGATGGGAGAAGTTTATGATGTTTTCCTAAAAAATCACTAAATGCCCAAGCATCGATGGAGTTTCAGCAGGGTGAATTGGGCATCCCTCTATATGGCGATTGGAGGCTCTCTTATTCACCCTTCTTTAGGACCATGGCTGGGAGCATTATCATGGTCGACATTGATACTGCATTGGCTGCTTATGAACTATCACCTGATGCAATTCTCTGTGAACGAAGCAGCTTACATCCAGTTGCCCATTTCTGAAGAGCGAGCGAAAAAGGCCTAGAAGGATATCTTCTATTACTTGATGGGGAAGAACCTCACCCTCACCAGTCACGATTATCTTCCCATTGATTGACATGATCATTATGAATTTCACCAAAACTCCTTCAGGTTCTTTTGTGGCAGACGTAGCTGCTAGGATTTGCCATGGGCACGGTCCCACACGTTGAGGAGGTGAGGACATTTCGATACCCCGCACTTCTGCTGGTGTGACTGCATGATTGATTTTCCGATGGCCTGGGCCTGTTAAGGGGTGGTGCTTTAATTGAGCATATGTTGCACGAGCTGGATGGGATTTTGCATGACTAATGGCATTTTCTAAGTGAAATTTTGTTATTCGATCGGGAAAAGGGGTTAAAAGCTGTGTCCCTTTAAATATCCCAAGATGAGCTAATGCTTTAAGTTTATAGGGTTTAGCTGCATCAAATCTTCAAAAAAGGAGGCCTTGCTTAGCCTCTGTTTCTGGTAGGCCATGTTTAGCTTGCATATCTATTCTACTTTTTCTTTAAATAACTAAAAATCGGAATCTTTATATATTGTTTATACTGTCTGGCAAGATTGGGACTTAGCATGAGCGCTAAGAGATTTTTTCTATAGCACTGTAGGGAGAGTTATATTTGGATTCTTCACAGTCAAAAAGTTAGACTGCTAAACCACCCGCGTCTGACTGAATTTATCGACTTTCATGAAATTCTTTTATTATGATCGCTTTGTTGGAGCAAGCTTTTCCTGTGCCGATTTGCTAGGGTAGGTGAACCTAACTTAATCTGTGCACATTTTATTCGAATGTAAGCTGCTTGAAGATAAATATGCTCGATGATTGGACTGATTCTGTGCTTCCACCTGAAAACTTTCTTCCAAAATCTTTTTTTTCTATTTCAACTCTCTCTTAGACTAATGGGTGATTTTTATTTTTTTGAGAGTAATATTCTTGGAAGATAGGATTTCCATGTCGGCCAATCCACTTGGTATAACTTCATCCTCCCGATGATTTGATATGTTATGGGCCAAGCCAGTTTGCCTGCGCATCGGAAAGTGCTTATTGTTTTTTTTCACTTTTTTTTCACAGATCTACTCTATGCTGGTTGACTGATGTTATTCTGAACTTCCCATAGTCTTCTTATCAGGGTTAGGTATAAGGAAACTAGGCTGAGATGATGATGATCTTCTACCTTCCACGACAAAAATTTGCTCCTTAGGGAGATCAGACTAATGGACATATTTGCACTTGCGGAGAATACCTTTCTTTCGAGCTTTAGATTTACTGTCATACTGAGAAACAAAGTTGAAAAGAGAAATTTTTTAGTTAAGGACTTAGGAGCTCAATTCTTCATCAGCCTCCTATTTTATCTCATTCACTTATTCCTGATAGAAAGAAAGACTCTTTACTTTAGCCTCATTTGGTTTAGGTATCGATTTCAAAGATTTCATAGTTGTATCAGGCTGAATGCTGTGAGCAGGGGCAATAGGCATCTCATCCTGCTTGGATGGTTCACTTGACTCTCTGGTAGCTTCATTCTTGTGCAATGGAATTTGTCTAGGCATAGAAGTTTACTTTCGTGAGTTTGGAGCAGGGAGATGAAACGAGTTATTCCTATTAACTGGCTTCGATTTTTTATGATGAATCTACCCAGTACTACCTTGTTCATTCCTCCGTTCAATCAATTCCTTTTAAACTCTGTTATTTACTCTATGCTATAAGACTATATTATACTGATCAGAAATAGTTAAGTTGACCTCTGTATCAGTTAAGTCTTGAATAGAGGTAGGTTTCTATATTAACACAGTGTTTTAGCGGACTATTGCTCTCTTACTGGCTTTTTTGGACATTACCCGACTGGTTTTCCGAGCGGATTTGAATACTGTCGGTGGTGGTGACTGATTGATTGCCACTTGAACTCCGTAGTCGTATTTTTTCTCATCAAGTTTATCCACTGGATGATGATATTCGTACTTTACTTTCTTCTATTGCTTAGAAGAAATGGTTTCGAGGAGGGATTCGATGAAGTTACTGATGTTGTCTGAGGATTTTTTATGCTAGAAGTACTTATCGATACTAATAATGCTCTATGCGTCGATCATGCTGAGATCTTTTACCAGGATCCTTTTCACCTAGGGATCCTTGTCCTTCTCCTTCACAATTACTACGATTCTCTCCCGCAGATTGTCGAACTCTTTCTGTCCATCCCAATACTCTTTTATCTTCTTGTTCATTTTGTGTCCGAAGTAAATTAGCATTTCTCTCTCGGTCTTGGTCAATTTGGACAGCCCCTGAAACTCACAGTCCACCAACATCTCAATGTTTATTTCACACAGTTACTTCTCGAACTTTGACATTGACTCCAAAAACCTATTCTGGTTGGCGATCTTGTTGCTCACCAGTATGTCAACGATGTTGCGATAGGTAGTCCCCTCATACTTCAGGTTTTTAATTTCAGTGGCCATGTCTTCTATAGTGTCTTCCTTCTGCTGGTGAAAAGGCTAGATCGAACACTAGAACAAATTATTCGTTGTCATTCTTTTGATCCTACATTTAAAGACAATTTTGACGATCTACCGCTTAAGTATTTAAAGCAAGTTTTTTATCTTCAACTGTTCATCCTCGTGAAGAGTGGTTATAAATTCCTTGACTAATTTCTGCTCCTTGAGAAGTAAAAGCTCTTTCTCAAGCTAGTTCTCGAACGAGCTCAGAGAGGAGAATGCTACATGATGCTTTTACTCCATGTTCTCCAACAGTTTTTCCAGTACATGAGTGGAATTGGACGGAATGATTTTATTGATTCGGTTGTATTCAAGAATGATGCTGATTTCCTACTCCTTTTATTCATTCTAGTAGGTCTGAGTCTCGACACTAGCAAATTACTTATGATAATCTAATGTGGTCTACTGGTAAATTCTAGAACCCCCAATATCATACTTTCCATCAGGCAGGGGATGAAGCAAATTCTTTTTTATCTTCACCTGCACGAACTTGTCCTCTAAGAGGGTCACTTTCTTGCTGAGACTGTTTTTGTACTCAGTGATGTTGAAACGCAGCAGTTAGATGAATCCGATGATAGGAGAGTTGCTTTTTTCCTGGGATTTAAAGTACTCCTCGAGGATGATGATGGATGAAAGACTGATGTCGAGATTGTCCTCGATCTTCTATTTGTTATTCTGCTGGATCATGAGTTCATAGAGGATGATTTCGAACGATCTTAACTTTTTCATTTTAATTATCTTCATTCATGCATCTTTCATCATCTTGCTTTGCTCAAGCCATTATTTATTCAGCTTCTATATTATTATTATGGACAAGGATACTAATATTAAATACATTTTATGAAGTCTGTCCACAGCTCGAGGCTGTTCTCCCACCATTCTCCTGAAGAACTCTACGATCACATCCTGACTCAGAAATGTCTTATCCTCACCAGCCAAACTGCATTAGGCCACCCAGTCCAACACCATCCTCAAAACACGACTCGCTATCATCTAGCGTTAGATATCCCCTCGCTAGTACTAAAAACCGAAGATTGCTACCAAAATGCTCGTCCTCAGACTCAAAGATTAGCTTGAGGGCAAGGACAGGCAACTTAAGGAGTTAAAGAGAGAACAACATGCAATAGTGTAGATAACGGCTGAACGAGATGAGCTGTGCTAGTAGATTCGAAGGTTACGTGTGGAAGTGGCCAAACTTAAAGGCTTCGAGAAAGAATATTAAGAGAAGAGTAAGGCAATCAATGGCTTGGAAGGTATTATTATGTAGCTGAGGAACGCTATCTAATTATCCTGTAACTAGAATGAGACTCTCCGATTAATATTTAGCAGGTGCAAGTAGAGGATGGAAAAGAAAACCAAAAGCACATAGAAGACCGTTCTTTGTCTGATGGAGAAACTCAAGCGAATACGTGAGTAGTTGAGGCAGTAAAAGGAAAAAGGCAGAGATTACCAGGTTAAAATTATCCCTTAGAAAAAAACTGTCCAGGGGCATTAGGAAGAAAAAGAGAATAACTTATCCATTCATTCCACACCTGTACTATATGAATGTGCAACTAACACCGAGCTTTAGACCTCATAATAAGGCATTCAGACCGTGCATTCTGAATTATACTCCAAAACAATCCGTGCCATTGGCTATTCAAACAGTCACCTGTCTCAAACTGGTCAAGTGATAAGCTAACAACCGAGAGACATTGAGAATCTTGCTAAGTTTCTGTCCTACCGGATGCGGGCCAAAGAGGTTTCCAATGATGATATCATTTTATCCCTTCAGTAGACCTGCAAGTCGCTCACTAAGCTGGAGCTGAAGAACTTCTTCGCAAAATCACCTTTTTGCATTCATTAAGAGTTTGAATTCGACCAGCTGGAAGACTACTTCTTTGCCGGCAAAGGTTAATACCTCTAGTTAGAAGAATATGAGCACCGTCACCGAGGACTGTTTCCAAGAGTCTTCTTACCAGACCAAGCTTAATAAACCCTCCTCTTACGGCAAACTGCTTAAATTGGCTCTGCAAAACAATAGCTAATTTTCAAGCGATTCGAAAAGCTGCATCGAAAAGTAGACCCAAGTATCGGTGATTTAGAGGGCTTGCTGTTAGAGGTGGGGTTGACTGATGATCAGATGCGTGCATTGATGACCCATGTGTGCAACGAGAGTGAGAGCAGCCGACTGTTAGGACTGCGGGTGCTACTGCAATCAATGGGCCTCGACTATTGAAATATAATTCATTTCTCTTCAGGGTTCTCCACGTTGACCAGCTTTTCGACTGCGAACAATAGCTTTTTGACACTATTATAGTACCTCTCGAAGTCCACAAGCAACTAGCAGATCCTCTGAATTGTGAAAGGGGGAAATCTGAACTGCTGGATGTAAATCAGGATTATATCCAATTATTCCTCGAAAGTGTCTTTCGCGTCAGGGTATTTTTCATTCGCAGTTAGCAGCATGTGCCTCACTGCCATCACCAGATAACCTCTGAGGTCAGGCCAAGACAGCCCTTAAGTTTCCCCGTTAGCGGCGATAGACTGTGCGACTTTGCCTAGTTCAGTGCGGAGTTGGACCCTGTCAGGACTTTCAGGGGATTGATCTAGCCTGGATTCGTTTTCGATGAGTTAAAGGTCTTTTTCAATGAGATGTGCATACTGCTGCAGTTTGATATTGTACTAAATCATGATTAATTCAGCTTCATTTGTGCTTTACACTAAAGAGAAAAAGCAGGTAATTAAATTTAATGGACAGGGGAAGATCGCCTTTCCTTGTGTAGCAATCAATCAGTTATGATCAATTCATTGGATTCCTCTTATTTGATTAGCCTCAAACTATCCTCAGATGGTCTTTAGCGTCTACGCAAAAAGTACAAGAGCAAGCTCAACGTATCCTGCCAGTGCCTGTCTGATGGCAAGCCAATTGCCAGCAGAGAAATTAACATAAACCATCGACTCATCTTTTACTTTCTCCTCGAACAGGCTGATATGAAGAAACTGGTCCTCAAGCTGACCATCCACTTGCGATCTGAAGTGGAGATGATTTCCCTTGGGTCCGAGTACATAACCATGAAGCAAGATGAGAAAGTCATATCAGCAGTTCTGAGCGTGATAACTATAGAGAGAGAGTCTATTGACATATTCTACCGATTGAGCTATGAGCCCAATGGAGCCACTCGACTAATCAACTTTAGATCCAAGGTCAATGAGCTGCTTGGAATTTAGGGGAAAACTCAGATCTTCTAAAACTTGCGAGCCATCAAGGAGGAATTGGAAGAGGTGTCTAGATGCCATTCGGAGGGTAAGACATTCATCATGAACAATTTGCTTGACCTACTCAACATCCAGCAGGAAAATATCCTTCAGGCTGCAAGCACAAAAAATGAACTACAGTAGCAGCTGAAGCAAGCAGAGGCTAAGCTCTAAATCCTCCGCACTGAGATCTAGTAGATGGCTTAGACCATAATATAGAACAAGAAACTTTCAAGCTACGAAAAGGACGAACTGCGAGGCTAACTGCACGTTACCTAGCACATTTTGAAGAGCATGTATCAGCACTAGGAGACACTAATTGACAAGATGGCAGAGCTGGGACAAGCTAAGTACCGTCTGGAAAAAGACAGCAAGGAGATAATGTAATTCAAGGACAAAGTCATGAGGCTTTACGGAGTTTAGATTCTTCACGAGGCAGACATAAACAATCAGGTGTAGGCCATCATGCATCTGATTCGGGAGCGAGAGACCAACCTACACCTGTTCAAAAATTAGAACGAAAGACTTGAACTTGAGGGCAACTCCTACAAACACTAAATCTCTCGGTTTAAGGCAGAGAACTAGAGAATCATCGCCTAAAGCATCTAGTCTAAAGTCTTACTTTCTGCAACCAGAAAGGAGCTCGAGTAGGTCAGGTAAAGGCTGATCATCTGCTCCTCCTATGAGGATATAGTGCATCGAGAGAGGTTAGAGCGTAGTGAGGATATGGAGACTAAGACCATGCGATTCCAGCAAATGGTGTAGAACTAGAAGTGTAAAAACGAACTGTTGCAATAAAAATTAGATATGATCAAAGCATAACACACTGACCTCGTCCGGGACAACAAGGATTTAGGAAGGGAAGTGGCATTGCGCAATGAAGAGCTTGCCTACGCTCAGATGAAGTTGGATCAGCTTGAATCAAAGATGCTGGAGCAAGTTCGAGCCGAGAACGACAATTTCCACCGGATCAAGCATCTAAAAGAATAGTTGTAATGCAAATCCGCAGCTCTGTAACGCTGTTAGCTGCGCCTCTAAAATGAGACTGCAGATCTTATTGAGAAGGGATTACAAATAAAACAACTGGAACAGAAAGTGATGCATCTATAGCTTGCTCGAAAGGAAAGAAGGCGATCTACATTTATGGCGGTAAGGATGGTGACTGAAAAGGAGGGCAAGGAAATGAAAGAGTCGAAAGAAGCAGAGGAAGAGAAGAAAGAGAAAGAAATCGGGCGGAAAATCGATAAGATTGATAAAAAAATAAAGCGATAAAAAAAAAAGAGAACCAGTTTAGATAAAAAGCTAGCCTTCATTGATGAAGAAGATGCAGAGGAAGAGAAATATCTACAGTAGCTGGGGAACAACTACCTGCAACTCTAGAGTAAGAGCATCGCTCTCCAAGAGGAAATCGGTCAACATGAACGATAGAAAGAAGAGTTGCTTAATAAACTGGCCATAAAAGACTAGCTTTTTACCATAACCATTGAGAAGCATAGCTAAGAGATAATCGAACTCAACAATGAGATGAAATGTGAGAAGGTTAAATTAAACTCGAAGGTAAGTCACCTCTCATTCTAACTCAAGGAAAACAGGTAAATTCGCTTTGACATAGAGAACAGACTTAGACATTAGGAGGCTGTTGCCTGTAAACTAAAAGATCATGCCCTCAGCCTTGAAGTAAAAATCCTTGATCTGAAGGGTAAATTAGCTGCTGAAAAAGAAGAGACCACCAAGCTGCGACAAGATCTGATGGACCTGGATGGCATCATGTCCGATCGGCAGCATCAAAATGAAAGATAAGTGTAAAAACTGCAAGGGAAGATAAGGGAATAAAATTAACTTTACAAAAACTCGGAGGAGCATGTAAAGGAGTTGATTTAATAGAATGACCGGTTGATGAGCAGTGCGATTATAGGTGAGAAAGAAAGCCTGCGGATAGCCGAGACCCTGCTGCATGAACAGAAAAAGCAGATGTGCACTGAGTACTCAGGCAATGTTTCAGAACTATAAGGGAAACTCATCCAGTTTTAAAACATCCACAAAGAAGTAATTAAGAAACATAAATTAAAAGAATAAACTCTACGTGCAAATCTATAGTAGACAATTAAATAGAAAGAATGTTATGAGGAAAGGGTTACCTCTCTACAGGCAGAAATAGCAACTCTACATTAAATCACTGCCATGCAGAAGAACGCGATTCGCACTGTGGAAGAAGCCTACCAGGCAGAAATGAAGGACTATGTCGATCAAATCACTCTGAGAGACACTTAGATCGGCAGGCTTGGCAATAAACTCAAGCATTAGAACTAAAACTTCACGCAAAAACTCAAGAAATTGCGCCGTTAGAAAGAGGAGATTAGAGAAAGTATGGAGACAAAACTTTACTAATCCGAGGAAGAAATGCAAAGGATACGGAATAAACTCGACAAGAAGAACGAGGAGATGATGGGACTCTATATGTCCACCAGCAGACATCAACTTACACTTAAGACAAGCAAGGATAAGATAAGTGAGTTAGAAGAAGCTCTTGAACAAACTATGAAGCAGACAACAGGAATGATTTCTGAGGAGACAAGGACACGGAGCATAGAGCTAAAGGAGGCTAGTAAAAAGGAGTAGTAGAAGTACGATAGACTAATACTCCAAGTGAAAAAGTGTGAGAACAAGTACCAGGAACTAATGTTGCTAAAGCGTTCTTTGCTAAAAAATATTAAAACCCATATGGACGGGAAACACAACAGTTCTAAAGAGTTAATTCACAGGTCATCAAAGAGAAGATGAATATTCAATTTTTACAACATTAAATATGCTAATTTGAATGGAAGTCAACTACACCTGCACATCCCAACTGCCATCCACATAAAATCCTCTTCTTCAAAGTAATCCAACAAAAGCACGTTTCCTTTTTGTGTAAGTACATCTCCTCTCTTATGCAGAAGCTTCTTTAGTTCAAGGGCTTCACTTCTGATTGTTTTGGTTCTGAAAATTGAAATCATGTCCAAAGTGACCACCAACTCAGACACCTTTATTGTGGAATCATGTGAATTCCGACAAAAGCCTTTCTCGAGCAAAAGGTTATTCTTGTCGATTACCTAATTACAATCTGAAGAGTTAGTGTAATGCCAGCTTTTAATCATTAGCAAAGTAGGGAGTTTGATTGCAAACTCGCAGCACAGTCCCACTCGAGCCTTTTCTTTCACTAGCCTTTAGATTGGAGTATTGGCCTTGGCAATCAACCCGATGGGTCCTAAGTGTTTGCAGATCAATTAAGACAGTCGAGACACAGCAGTAAATGATCGATCAAAATCCTTTTTTATGGCCAGAAGTAGTATCTCAGTAGGTTTTCTTTCTAGAAAGGTTTTCATCTCAGTCAGTAAAGGCTCAAAGGGACAGCTCACAAACCTGTGACTCACAAATATCTCCTACTCCTAATAATCGCTGCACAAATCAAACGATAAATAGCGAACACCATTCTCCAGTTGTTGGGTCAGGTTTAAGTTCTGGCATACAGCGAAGGAAGAGAGAGGACTAAATTATGCGAGAGAGTGGACAGCGGAGTGATGAGTGCCGGGGATGAGCAGATCTGGGAGAGAGAGGTACGGATTTTAAGAGGTAATTTGTCCCATCCAGCAGGAAGGGTCAAGTACCAATCTCATAAATGTATTTTTATAATGAAGGATATAATTTAGGATGGAGGTTGTTATTGTTTTCCTAATCATTTGAAAAGCACCTGTTTGAAGATTAACAAGCCTTTATCTGATCTCATTTCACAAAGCAGTGCTTTATCACCACCAAAATTCATTGTCTGCATGAATCGGACTCTTCCCTACTAAAGACAGAGTATTCCTCCATCATTGACCATGTCTCTCTTCATTCCAAAGCTAGTTTCGTTAAACTCACCTTCAAACACTCCTCCCTTAATTTTAAGTTTCCTATAGTTCTACCCTTTGGAAAGAGGTCTGAAGAAAATAGCATAATCATTTCCCCTAGTGGAATAGAAGTTGTCACCTGTCCAAACCAGCTTGGCAATTGATGGGCAAATTATCAACTCCAGCTATTTCCTTTCTCTGCTCTTGAGAGACTCTATCACCATCGGAAAAATACTCTTGAGACTGTTCTGCTCATTCTACTCGTTCTTCCTCGGCATCATCATCATCCATTTCTTCGAGTTCAAAAAGAATTCCTCCTTTTACTTAGGGTCCTTAACTCCTATCCAGTAGTAAGTCTACACGGGTTTCTACCCATCCTGTGTCCCACCGATCAGAAATATGTCTTGATTTGTGACAAGGAGACTGCCACCCAGCATTTCCTTAGGCATTTTTCCATAGTTTGCGGTTAACTCTTTTCCTAAGCAGTTGATGGTGCATGTGCGGGATGAGCAGCTTTTAATACCACACAATCCCCCAGCTACATACAGAATTTGATACTTCCAGTCAAAAGACAGTGAAGGCATGCAGAAAGGCTCCCTAATGCTAGTTCTATTTAGAGTCAGTTCATATCCTTTACTTTCTTGAAGATTGAACTATAGAGGAGGTTAATATCTGGGAAAGACTAAGAACCTACCTTTGCCTATATGCACAAACACACAACCCTTCAGTATATATTATTGGTGGAAAGTGAACTTCACTGCTCGTTCAGTATATACACCTATTCCATAGACTATCCCTTAAGTTGTAAGTAATCTCGCCCAGACAAATAGGTTTTTGTTGATGCTTTAAAATAATGTTACTTCCTCATGAGCAATGACCATTTCGAAGTGAGAGGGTTGACCTGGTAGTATGGTCTTAACAGTTTCACGAAAAATAGGTTCTGCCTGGTTGAGCAAGTATTTTTAGGATAGGAAAAGGTCAATGAACCTATAAATCGTTTTCCTTTTATTCTCAAACACAATTCTGACAGCCATCAAATCTGGATTTTCAATTGACATATTCTATAGCTAGAATTCTTAGTAGAATTTCTCCAAATCGCTGTAACAAAAAGGACAGCGGTTAATTTGCCAGATATCTTCTCGATCAAGTAGGAGGCAATAGGGAAGTGTGCATCCAGTATGGACGATAGGCTTCCTCAACCTTTTTTGAGTGCCCGCAGAAATGAGAGGAACAATGTAGGTACCGTCAGGGATGTCAGGCAGTCTGCTGGTGAGTTTATAATGACTGTACATATATTATTATGAATGATCATTCTGTCCTGCTGATGTTGAAAATAATGCACTGTCCTTGAGAGTTGCCGAACATCATTTTAGAGTTGTTATTACCTGTATCCACTGAGTAGACACTGCTGGTGATGTCCGTTATTTAAATGGTCCGATCAAACCGATCCTTCTCTTCATCAAATGAAAACATCTTTACTGAAGTAGACCCTCCTGCTACTATTGAATTCTTAACGTTCTTTTCAAACATGCAGGAGTAGATCATATCAGCATCTTGGCCCTTCGGTCCATATTCAATATCCTTTAATAACTTTTCTTCTCCAATGTCCCACAGTTGAATCTGCTGTTTGCTCCGGGTTGACCCTGTCAACACTTCTCCTTTCTCATTAAAGTCAATCGACTCTCCGCATATTTTAGGACCTACAAACCCTCGAGTCGGACCTCCAGTGCGAATATCCCACAGCCGAACATTTTGGTCCCAGCCTCCTGAAACCATCAGATTTTTATCGGTTGGATGATACTTAAGACAAAAGATACGATTGTTGTGTCCAGACTGCTGCCAATGCGAACCTTTTAATTGACATGTGACTGCCTTCTTCTCATTGTCAAAAACTTTTATGATGCAATTCTGTCCAGCCGCAGCAAATTGTTCAAAAGTTGAAGAATAACAGAGTCCCTGGAAATAATTGTTTTCTTCCTGATGCTCCCAGGTGCGCTTCAAATTCTTACCCACTATCTGCATCTCTATGAGTTTACCCATTGCGTTGCTACACAGTAGGGTTGTCATCTTGCTACTCAAAGGCAAATTGACCTTCATGTTTGTGATGGGTGAAGATGAATCGGAGATGTCGATGTCACAAATTTTGTTACTGGTGTTGAGGTTAAAGATGCAGACGCGTCCATCACTTGTGCCGCATAGAGCCTGATTATCTTCTGAGTTGAACCTGGAGGCCATGATTTCTGCTTAGCAAACGAAGATGGATTTCATGAAAGCCATGGCTCCAGATTTGGTTGGCTCAGATATTTTGAAGGCTGATTTGGAGTCCATGAAAATTAATTAACTAACTCTTTCAAATTATTATGACTTTTAATTATTTTATTTCAGTTTTAATCACATGCAGTCAGTTTACGGTCGACTCAATTTATTCTTTATTCATGCTCTAATCGATAATTGCCTGTAATACACTCCATTTATGGTTTAACATCCCCTTCCCTAGCCCTTATCTTTCTGGTTTCAGGTTGGGCTGTCTGATAAGTATGAAAACAATTAGTTGGTCAAAATGCCTTCCTGTATCACCATCCCAGATTTTTGGCAGCAATACCAATACCTAAGAAGGCCGTAGCAGTTGTTCAACGGGGACAATATCTATCTGTTCAAGGACTGGATCAGACCCACTTGGTAGGATCCGGCTAACAAAAATGGAGGTAACTACATTCTTAAGCTAAAAAAGATCAGATCTAATCTTATCTGGGAGGACTTAATTTTGGCCTTTGTAGGCAATTGCTGTGACAATGTAGGGCAGTACATAAATGGACTGCGGCTCAAATGCTAGGGACGTGAGTACGCCACTATTCAAGTGTGGGTGAACAATATAGTGAGAGGGTCAAAATAAGACATAGCCATGGAAAGGTGGATAGCAGAAACAGCCCTTCTATAGTCCTCCTTCAAAATCCTGTTTTCCTATTTCAAAAGCAAATGAATTGTCACTCAGCCTTACAAAAAAACTTTTATTGTATCGGGATAATATGACAATCAGTCTCTTCTTTCTTTTTCCTTGAGTTTTGACTTGTATTTCCTTCGTTGCTATTAAAGCTGATCAACAAGTTACAAACTCGGGTGAGAACTCTCGAGGTAAAGCCTACTGCTTTTTAGGCTGGTATCCGTTGCGTCTTACTTCATGATAGCGAGCCTCAGCCCATCCGGGCATAAAAACACATCCAACTACTATTATCACTAACCCAGGCACTGCTAGCAGAAAGCTAAATTTTTTCATTAGTTTATCATTTTTTAAGAGAGGGGAAAATGGAGTCTGGTTTTTTTGATTTATGGTCAAGCGCTATGGACAGCATCATCCGAGAGTGATCTATTAGAGCTAAGCTCTCTTGCATGTTTTCGATCTTCTTGATGAGCAGCTACTTCTCAACGTCACGCTGCTTTATCTTGTCTCGGAGTCCCTTAAGAGAGAATTCCTTTTTTTGGAGAGCAGTCTTAAGGCGAAGGTTATCGTGTTATAGATTCCTGTTTTTCCTGTAAAGGAAGAGGCAATCCTGGCATGCATGTTTATCTTAATCAACCATCTAATAATCAATCCAATTTGAATATTTCATGCCAAGAAGGATGTGATCCTGACTGGCTACAGACACAGAAAGTTAAATAATTCAAAGATATAACTTCATAAATTAATTGATGGTTGGATGAACTGAAAATAAAATCAAATGCCGCCCAAGAAGAGAGACTAAAGCTCTGAGGAAAGTGAAAGTGATCAGGATGGCTCTGAAGAAGTATAGGTAAGCCAAGTCGAAGATAGTTAGTAATCCGATGAATTTAGTGAGAGTGGCGAATCAGAAGAGTCGGAAGAGTCCGACAGCGAATCCAGCAAGCCCAACAAACGCCGTCACCGCAGATGACATCTTATATCATTGTTCTGTAAGTGCAAAAGTCCTGTAATGATAGATGTACCTTTTCCTCTATTGCTTTGTCAGCATTAACTATAAATATCTTTTCAAATTAGTCACTTGTATCCATTGCTTAAGATGAGTTATCAACTCATTATTTTAGAAAGAGTTCAAGTACATTTATTTAACATTAATATATCGTACAGCCTACCGTAATTCAATTCAGAGCAGGCTTTTCGGATGCCTTTTCGCTCAACTAGTATTTTATCAACTAATAATTAACATATCCATACGAAATGACTGACCAAATATACAACCTCCCCTCCACCAGATCCAGAAGAGCTGCAGGAATAGGCTATGGGTAACGCAGCCATCTCGATGATTTAGATCTACGCATCTGTCCTACTCGCTATAATCTACCCAGCTAAATCACCCTCGGCCTTCAGAAAAAAAAAGGTTTTACTATTGGTGGTAGGACAGTACATCTCTTACCAGAAATTGATAGAGGGGCACAATAACAACCCAGGGCCAAATAGCTACTCCCTACCAACTACTCTCTCAAAAATTGGTAACAGGATTGTCCTAGGCCATTCCACCAAGGGGTCTGTCTCGTTTTAGAAGATCCCTGGTCCAGGTTCGTACAGCCAAGAGTTCCGGAGCAAAGATGGACGAAATGTGTTGAGTAATTTCAAGACTGATCGCTTTACCAATATTTCTTCTGACAAAATAAGTCGTTCGATAATTGATTAGCGCAGTTCTCTAGCTCCTGCTCCCAATACATATATCGTGCAGATGAATAACAACTCGAAGATAAAGAAGCTTCGGAATGTCCTTTTCACAAAGGAGGAGAGGAGCTTTATAAAGGTGAAATTGGATGGACCTGGACCATGCTCATACAACATCCCTTCTCAGTTCAGAAAATGAAATCATAATTCATAAAAGTCCCACCTCCAAATCTCTTTTCACTTCTTTTATCTAGTTAGTTGTCTCCTATTTACTTACAATCTCTCTTTTCTGTCTCTCCCCTATAATCGTTTGGTATTATTCCTCTTTCAAATCGAGGAGGTCCGTGTTCTCTCTGTCGAAGAAGAACAGACATGCTCCCATTCCCACGTTCAATACCGATATGCAGGTGAAGAATAAGGCTGAATAACGAGATCCCTTTTGCTTGTTGTCCTCGTTTGCATCTTGGATCATACTTGAAAAGAGTGGGAAAATGCCCATCGTTAAACTAGACATCATGGCCTAAATACCATAGGCAGTTCCAAGCAGCTGCTCCCTTACCATCTTGGAGGGGCAGGGCAACATTGCTGTAGCATACAGGGAGTAAGCCACTCCCATCAGAAAAAGGCCTAACACTGCCGGATACTACGTTTCATCATGACAATTTGGATAAACCCACATGAAGATATGAGCAGTAAGCAGTACCGAGCAGTTGAGGATAATCCAGCGTCTCCGGTAGCCAGTGTTATCGATGATGATTCCGAATGGTAGTGAGAGGATGATGGCTGTGATATAGGTGATCATGGTGGCCCTCCCTGCAGCAATGTTGGTGAAGCAGAATCGTTTCTGGAAATAGCTGTTAGAGTTGTCCATGAAAGGGATGTAAGCTCCTAGTGTCAGGGATAAGTTGATCATTAGCATCCAGAATGCCCATGGCAGATTTTTAAAATCCTCTAGCCTTATTGACTCTGTTTGGCTTTCGACCTACTTCAAGACTATGCCATGATCCAAATCATAGTTGTCTGCCCTCACATCCACTATGACCACGACCACAGCGAATACTAAAGACACTATGCAGAGAATGGTCCCCATCCAGCAGCACAGAGCAATTGAGTCTGAAGAATTCATGATCGAAGGAGTTATGAAGGAGTTCATGGCATCTCCTATCTAGGGCAGTGTTATAGCCACTCCTACTGCTAGAGCCAGTTCTTGTCCTCCAAACCAGACACACACCATAGCTGTTTGAGCAGTCATTAAGGATTCTGCACTGATACCTGCAATTATCCGACCGGCAAGAATGACTGAGAACGATTCTGCATTAGCCCCAGCTGAGACAATGATTTGTCCGACAACCATGGAAGAGGTCATAAGTATGACTCCCACTCTGAGCCCAACTACGTCCATGAAAGTACCAAGAGCGAGGGTAGTGAATATATTGGGAATGGCGTAGTAGGTGTAAAGCAATTAGAACTGGCTTTAGGAAATGTCCAGTTTCTCCTTAAAGCTTTCTTAAATAGCTTGAGGGATGTTGAAGGAATAGAGTTAGCCCATGGCTGTGAGAGCGAGCATGATGAGGACAAAGAAACGGATCCACCCCTGTCGATAAGGCAGATACTAAACGAGACACTGCTCCTGTTTTTTATTATCCATTGACTAATGTTATTACTCTTCATTTCATCTCCGGTGTAAATGTTTGTACAGTAGGCCAGCTCCTTCTTGGGATTCCTTGCTGCGATTGTGTTCAGGCTGTCTTATCATCAAAGCAGCTGCGATTTCATTCTTTATGTTAAGTTGGTAGAGTAGATTCTTGATCTTTTACTAATGCTGGTTGATTATGCTTTCAAGAATGGTGGTGTATCGACTGCCATTATCTTTCTGCAGCTATTTCATTTGGCTAGTGATTCTCTTCTTGTCCTCCTCCAGTGTCTTTACCCTTGCCATCAATTATTTGTAGCCTGAAGAACAATCCTCAATTTCTTGAAGCTTCTTTTCGAGGAGTTTGTTCCTTTCCTAGAGAATTTGTTTGTCCTTGAGTAGGGTTTGGCATTGCAGTCTCTGGGTGATAGTCTCTTTGGAGAGCTGTTAGATCTGCTGGTCCTTTATATGCATTTCTTCCCGCGGGTCTCCACAGGACATGCTGCTAAAGAGCTCAGCTGATTCAAGAAAAGGCTCGTTTCTGCCCCACAGTAACAATTCCTGCATTTATTAACAAATTTATTTAAGAATATGATAGAGATTAAAGGATGAAGGCTTGTCCGCACACTTCACCCATTTGTGCTGACCAATTGATAATTGGAATGAACTTCAAACTGCCTTTCTGAGATAAAGCGATGTTCAGTTGCCAAGTTCCACAACGAAATCATGATTAGCCTATTTCTTATCGAATATAGTACCCACAGCATGTTAATAAATTAATCACTACATTTATTGCATGCAGAGAACTGGTACACGGCCCTATACCAGAAGAACCCCTATCTTCAGCTACATTCCTAAACAACCTGACCAGTTGGATCACTACCAGACATTGGACAGTTCTGCCGACAGACAAAAGACATTCTTCCGTAACCTTATGGCCTATAACCTTGAAAAACATTTTGATTAAGAAAGAGAACGAGATAGGCATCTACTCAGCCTCAGATATGCTAGCTTGGTATTCAAGAGGCATGGGGTGGAAATGGCTCCAACCATCCAGTCACGACTCTCTAAAGATATCTATCTATAAACAACAGCTAATCATTCTGAAAAGACTTATGAAGCATCAACCCTCCAGACATAGCGTTTACCCTTAACAGCAAAAACTGATCGCACTACATTTTAGTATAAGTTCAGGGATGGATCTTCAGCTGCAGACTGCATGAGTCTATCCGTGCGCAAGGATTAGGATTTGGAGAGTATACTGCTGGAGAACAAGAATGTCCTATACTCCAAATTAAGAAAGATAGTGAACTAACGTAAGTAAAAAGGACAGGCGTTTATCGATAGGGTGAGTCGCAGTGTGGTGCAGTTAAGCTAATGAGCATTTAATTTAGCTTCATTTTCATATTCGTTTGATATGTCAAAAGGGTTCAAGGTAGGCCAATCCAAATCAGAATTGATTATGACTTATTCATACCTGCTCAAGCTCATCGTCATCGGAAATACAGGAGTCGGCAAGTCTAACCTCCTCAAGCAGTTCACTGCTGGACAGTTCCATTAAAAGTATGTCGCCACCATCGGGGTTGAATTTGGAGCTAAGGTTCTTCGCATCAGGGGACTTAATCTTAAACTCCAGATTTGGGACACTGCAGGTCAATAGGCCTTCATCTCCATTACTCGAGGTTATTTCAGGGCTGCTATAGGGGCAGTGGTAGTGTTTGACATCACTTCTCGAGAAAGCTTCAACAGTTTGGCGAGATGGATAAACGAGGCTAATGAGCATGGTTCTGAGCAGATGAATTATGTGTTGGTAGGCAACAAACTAGACTTGTCAAAGGAGCGTCAGGTGACAGAGTAGGAGGCCACCAGGTTTGCTGAGGAAAATAGAATGAAATATTTCTAAACCTCTGCCAAAACAGGCCACCATGTCTTCGAAGTTGTCTTATGACCAGTGCTTTAATTAATTAGCATCGAAGATTCTGGGTCAGATCGAGAGAGGACAGATTGAGCTGAACACTGAGTTTGGTGTACGAACAGGGCCAGAGTACGGCGCAAGAACCCTCTCATCGACTGAAATCACTTTGGAGGGCTAGAATAAGTCCGATAAAACAGCTAGTAGGTGCAAGTGCTGATGATAAAAAATGAATAAATTTACTTAATTATATTGCTTACTTTAAATTATTTCCCCATTAATGATTATGAATTTGGAATAATAATGACATTGGCTTTTTGTGAAAGTTTGAGATCAAAGGCTTTGCAGACTTTAATTTTAAAATTAAATTTTAGTCAGAAAATCTGTCCCCATATCTTTTCATTAATGGTGAAAAGATTTGGAAAGCCCGACAACGCTCCCCAATTCAAGGGGTTGGGGTTGGGGTTGGGGTTGGGGTTGGGGTTGGGGTTGGGGTTGGGGTTGGGGTTGGGGTTGGGGTTGGGGTTGGGGTTGGGGTTGGGGTTGGGGTTGGGGTTGGGGTTGGGGTTGGGGTTGGGGTTGGGGTTGGGGTTGGGGTTGGGGTTGGGGTTGGGGTTGGGGTTGGGGTTGGGGTTGGGGTTGGGGTTGGGGTTGGGGTTGGGGTTGGGGTTGGGGTTGGGGTTGGGGGGTTGGGGGTTGGGGTTGGGGTTGGG